>NC_133327.1:213059939-213359939 GCF_042186555.1 Aquarana catesbeiana
GCTCCGGCGAAGGAGCAAAGAGGAGCAGGTCGTACAGGTATGCAACTACTGCGATTCCCCGAAGTCGCAGAAAAGCCAGAGCCTCCACTATCACTTTGGTGAATATCCGGGGAGAGGAGGATAGCCCAAAGGTGAGGGCTTGAAATTGAAGATGTACTATTTCCTCCCGGACCTTACTGCCAGTCTGAGGAACTTTTGACTGTCCTCTGCAATCAGAATGTGCAGATAGGCGTCCCTCAGATCTACGGATGCCATGTAACTATTCGGAGGAAGCAGCGTTTTTACGAAAAAGATGGAATCCATCCGGAATCTTTTGTAAGAGATTGATTGATTCAGAGGTTTCAGGTTCAGAATGAGCCTGAATTTTCCTGAGGGCTTCCGAAGCACAAAGATGTGTGAATAGAATCCTTTTCCTATCTACCCAGGTGGAACCCGTGATACAACATCCTGCTGTTCCAGTTCCTCCAATGAGGCCAGCAATGCTGCCACTTTTTCCGCACTCTTTGGCATGTCCGTCACTAGCAGCCTGTGTGGGGGGGCTTGAGAATTCTAGTCTGTACCCCCTCCTTACAATCCCTAGTATGAAAGGATTGGAGGTAACTGACTCCCATTGTGGGAGGAAGGCCCCCAGTCTTCCTCCCACCGGGGGTTAACTTGTCATTGGGACTTCTGGGGCTGTTCAGAAGGGTGAAAAATCGCTCCCCCCGCCCTCTGCCCTTGTTGGACCAAACTTTCATCTGAGACTCCGCCTTCGGAAAATTAAACTTCTTTTGCGGGCAAGTCTTCTTTTTAGACTGTTCCCCCAACTTTTTCTTTAAGGGGAAGGCCTTCTTTTTATTGGCTGTTCGATCTAGGACAGCCTCCAAGTCTGAACAGTAAGTCCCCCGTAAAAGGGACTCCACAAAGCTTTGTCTTTGAAGCATTGTCCCCTTGCCAGGTTTTTAGCCAGAGAGCTCTCCTGGCTGAATTGGCCAAGGCAGAGCATCTAGCAGACATGCGGACTGATTCTGCTGAGGCATCTGCAATGTATGCAACCCCTTTTAAAAGCATTGGAAAAGAGGAGAAAATCATCTCTTTTGCGGTGCCAGCCTCAATATGTGCTTTTATATGTGTTAGCCAGTGCTCCATGTTACACACCACCACTGTGACAGCCATGGCAGGCTTAAGATTCCCTAGGGTGGGGTCCCAAGTCTTTTTGAGTAGAGAATCCATCCTCTTATCAATGGGGTCTGAAAGTACCCCCATATCTTCAAAAGGCAAGTCTGTCTTTCTGGATACCTGAGAAAAGGCTGCATCTAGTCTTGGATATTTGTTCCATACAGCCGCTTCATCCTCTGCAAAGGGGAATCTGCGTTTTAATGCTCTGGAAAAGAAAGGCTTCCTTTCTGGGTCTTGCCATTCCTTTTTGATAGCGTCAACCAGAACCTCATGGACCGGAAAAACCTTCCTCTTCTGCTCTCCAAGACTAGGGATGAGCCGAACACCCCCCTGTTCGGTTCGCACTAAAACATGCGAACAGGAAAAAAGTTCGTTTGAACATGCGAACACCGTTAAAGTCTATGGGACACGAACATGAATAATCAAAAGTGCTAATTTTAAAGGCTTATATGCAAGTTATTGTCATAAAATGTTTGGGGACTGGGTCCTGCTCCAGGGGACATGGATCAATGCAAAAAAAAGTTTTAAAAACGGCCATTTTTTCAGGAGCAGTGATTTTAATAATGCTTAAAGTCAAACAATAAAAGTGTAATATCCCTTTAAATTTCGTAGCTGGGGGGTGTCTATAGTATGCCTGTAAAGGGGCACATGTTTCCCGTGTTTAGAACAGTCTGACAGCAAAATGACATTTCGAAGGAAAAAACCCATTTAAAACTACTCGCGGCTATTGCATTGCCGACAATACACATAGAAGTTCATTGATAAAAACAGCATGGGAATTCCCCACAGGGGAACCCCGAACCAAAATTTAAAAAAAAAATGACGTGGGAGTCCCCCTAAATTCCATACCAGGCCCTTCAGGTCTGGTATGGATATTAAGGGGAACCCCGGCCAAAATTAAAAAAAAAAATGACCCCCGCCCCCCTCTGACGCACGGTGATGTGATGTCACAGGGAATGCCACAGGGAAGTCCCTCTATGTCCCGTGCGTCAGAGGGGGGCAGGGTCACCGGGTGGCCCCGCCCCCCGTTATTTAAGAACCATCAGACGAGGAGACACCGTCACACAGCGGGAGCCTCCCTCCATGCCAGCATGGATGCGGAGCGGCCCGGAGAAGAAAATGAAAAAGAGAAGAAGAGAAGAAGGAAGAAGAGAAGAAGATGAAGAAGAAGATGAAGAGAAGAGCAGGAGCCTCCCCCCATGCCATGGGTGCGGAGCGGCCCGAGGAGAAGAAGATAGAAGACGCCGCGGAGGAGATGCTGGACGAGAACGCCGGAGGAAGAACCAGAAGAACCAGAAGAAGAAGAAGATGAAGGAAGATAGAAGAAAGAAGAAGCATTTAAATAAAGGAATTGTCAAAAACTGTCTCTTGTCATTTTTAACATTTTTGACAGTTTTTTAGTGAAATGGTAGGGGTAAGTACCCCCTTACCATTTCACACAGGGGGGGCCGGGATCTGGGGGTCCCCTTGTTAAAGGGGGCTTCCAGATTCCGATAAGCCCCCCGCCCGCAGACCCCCACAACCACCGGCCAGGGTTGTGGGGATGAGGCCCTTGTCCTCATCAACATGGGGACAAGGTGTTTTGGGGGGCTACCCCAAAGCACCCTCCCAATGTTGAGGGCATGTGGCCTGGTACGGTTCAGGAGGGGGTGC
Organism: Aquarana catesbeiana; assembly: GCF_042186555.1. Classification (NCBI taxonomy): domain Eukaryota; kingdom Metazoa; phylum Chordata; class Amphibia; order Anura; family Ranidae; genus Aquarana; species Aquarana catesbeiana. The sequence continues at coordinate 213,062,751 of NC_133327.1, forward strand.
GATCTCTCGTCCCCCCCTCTTTTCCTGCGGCCTGCCAGGTTGCGTGCTCGGATAAGGGTCTGGTATGGATTTTTGGGGTGACCCCACTCCGTTGTTTTTTTTTTTTTGGCGCGGGGTTCCCCTTAAAATCCATACCAGACCTGAGGGGTCTGGTATGGAATTTAGGGGGAACCCCACGTCATTTTTTTAAAAATTTTGGCCGGGGTTCCCCTTAATATCCATACCAGACCTGAAGGGCCTGGTATGGAATTTAGGGGGACTCCCACGTCATTTTTTTTTTTTTTAATTTTGGTTCGGGGTTCCCCTGTGGGGAATTCCCATGCCGTTTTTATCAATGAACTTCTATGTGTATTGTCGGCAATGCAATAGCCGCGAGTAGTTTTAAATGGGTTTTTTCCTTCGAAATGTCATTTTGCTGTCAGACTGTTCTAAACATGGGAAACATGCGCCCCTTTACAGGCATACTATAGACACCCCCCAGCTATGAAATTTAAAGGGATATTACACTTTTATTGTTTGACTTTAAACATTATTAAAATCACTGCTCCTGAAAAAAACGGCCATTTTTAAAACTTTTTTTTGTATTGATCCATGTCCCCTGGGGCAGGACCCAGGTCCCCAAACACTTTTTATGACAATAACTTGCATATAAGCCTTTAAAATTAGCACTTTTGATTTCTCCCATAGACTTTTAAAGGGTGTTCCGCGGCATTCGAATTCGAACTTGCGAACAGCCAATGTTCGAGTCGAACATGAGTTCGGCTCGAACTCGAAGCTCATCCCTATCCAAGACCCTTGTACATCTGATCATGGAGAGACAGCAATTTTTTCTCCTCCTGGATACCTAAGGTGGTGTGGATGGCTCCCAAGAGCTCTTCCACCTCTTCCAGGGAGAGTTTGTAACGGGAGGATTGAATGGACTCACTACCCACATTCTCTCCGTCTGACTCCCTTGAGGAGTCTGAGGCTGTGCTGTCAGGATCATCCTCAAAAGCCTGTCTGGTGCCCCCAGGTAACCCTTCACTGATAGAGGGACCTGCTGAAGGACCAGGTGCGGCATCTTGCTGTGCTGGCAGAGGATTGGCTGGGGGTTGTGGGGGCTTAAAACTCGCAAACAGCGTTTTAAAAGATTGGAAAGTGCTGGAAAGCTCCTTAACGGATGCTACCAGGTCAGAACTCTGTTCAGCAGAATGTTCCCTAACCAACCCTTCGATACAATCCCTGTACAAAACTTTGGTCCAGGATTCCCCCAAAGTACTCCTACACGATGGGCATTTCCTCTTGGTATTGTGAGGGGACCTAGATTTTTCAGTGGTCTTGCCCTGAAATGACAAAACAAGCCCCACAGCATAAAAAACTGCCAGCATTACAATCACCACACCGCACCTGACACCAGGAGTGCACCCCCCAGGACCGACCACCACCAGGGTCCCAGACCCCTCTATCAGAAACTATATTTGCAGGGACTCCATGTAGTCTGATGATTTCCTTGACAAATATGCGGGCAGTTTCGATGGCAGATGGAGTTCCCCTTAAAGGAAAGAAAAGGGGCCATCTTGGTTAAACGGTCCACTACCACAAAGATGGCTGAACACCCCTCAGAACATGGAAGCTCTGCAATAAATCCATGGAAATCATTTTCCAGGGTCTATCAGATACAGGCAAAGGTTTTAACAGGCCCCAAGCTCAATTTCTAGATGTCTTATTCTGGGTACAGATAGGGCAGGAGCTGACATATTTTTCGCAGAAGTCTTTCAGATTGGGCCACCAGAATGTGCGTTGCACAAGTTCCAGGGTCTTGCGGACCCCAAAGTGACCTGCCAGTGGGTGATCATGAAGAAGCGTTAAGACCTTGACCCAAACCTCCTCAGGAACAAAAATTTGGCTCCCCTTCCAGAACAATCCATCTCTGTTTATCAGAGTAGTCCCTGTAGGCCTAGATGACTCAGAGGATGCTTCCTTAATCTGGGAATGTAGATCTGTTTGCAGGAGTAGGAAATTGTTTGCGGGCAAGATGGTGTCAGGAGTAGATAAGTCCTTCGGGTTGTCATGCATTTGTGACAATGCATCCGATTTAATGTTTTTTGAGCCTGGCTGGTAAGTTATATGGAAACAAAAACATGAGAAAAACAGAGCCCAGTGGGCTTGCTTCAGTCGTTTAGCAGATCTCAAATACTCCAGGTTTTTGTGGTCAGTGTAAATTAATACTGGATGCATAGCCCCTTCCAACAGCAAGAAGCTCCCAGTCACCAACATCATAGTTCTTCTCTGCAGGGGAGAGTTTACGGGAGCAAAACCCCACAGGATGCATTAAATCCTTGCTGCCTTTATGTTGTGAAAGTATTGCACCCACCACTATCTCAGAAGCGTCAACTTTCAAAATGAACGGTAATGATGGTTCAGGATGACTGAGGATTGGGGCCGAGGTAAATAGTCTCTTGAGATTCTCAAAAGCATCTTGGGCTGACTGGTTCCAGGAGAAAGGGGCATTCTGTTTAGTCAACTGCGTGATGGGTGCAATTATAGCTGATGAACTTCCTATAAAAGTTTGCAAACCCGATAAACCGTTGAATTCCCATCTTGTCCAGGGGTACCGGCCAGTCCAGAACAGCGGATACCTTCTGGGGATCCATTTTGATGCCAGTTGGAGAGATTATCAACCCAAGGAATTGGATGCTCTGTTGCTCGAACTCGCATTTTTCTGCCTTTGCATAAAGTCTGTGTAAACGGAGACGACCCAACACCCTGCAAACATGTTCTCGATGCAGATCAAGAGATTCCGAGAAGATTAAGATATTGTCCAGGTATGCGATCACAAACACATCTAAAAAGTCCCTGAGAACATCGTTAATCAGGTGTTGGAAGGTCGCAGGGGCGTTGCAGAGTCCGAAGGGCATGACCAAGTATTCATAATGCCCGAATCGGGTCCGAAAAGCTGTCTTCCACTCATGCCCGGCCCGGATGTGGATCAGGTTATAGGCCCCTCTTAGATCAAGTTTAGTAAAGACGACAGCAGTCCTTAATTTTTGGAACAGTTCAGGTATCAGGGGTAAGGGATACCGATTTTTAACCGTGATCTTGTTCAATTCCCGGTAATCTATACACGGGCGCAGAGACTTGTCCTTCTTGGTGACAAAAAATATTCCGGCACCTGCTGGGGAAGTGGAGTGGCGGATGAAACCTTTGGCCAAGTTTTCATCAACATAAGTTCTTAGTACCTCTTGTTCTTTCTCAGATAAAGGGAAGATGCGTCCGAATGGGATCTCGGATCCTGGCAGCAACTCAATGGGGCAGTCGTAGGGGCGATGAGGTGGAGGGGAGTCTGCCCCTTTTTTGCTAAAAACATCGATGAACTCATGATATTGTTTAGGTATGGCCTGGCGTAATTTCTGGTCGGTGTCGAGACATAGCAGAGTAGCTGAGGGGTCAGGATCTTTAATCAAACAGTGCTCTTGACAGTAGGATGACAAAAATTTTACTTCTCCAGATGCCCAGTGGATGTGTGGATTGTGGGCTTGCAGCCAGGGAATGCCCAGGATAATGGGAAACAGTGGAGAGGTAATGGCATCAAGGACCAGCAGTTCCTTATGTTGGGAGGAAGTGGTAGCAAACAAGGGTAGAGTCTCCTGAGTTACTTGTCCGGATCTAATGAGGGAACCATCAGCTAGGAAAACAGAGAGTCCATGAGTCTTAGCCCGCAAAGGGATGTTATGCTGGCTGGCAAAGGTTAAATCGATAAAACACTGCATGCTCCGGAGTCAATGATAGCGTTGACTGGAATTATCTCTTCTCGGAGCTGTAATGATAGAGGAATGGCAAGGTGGGTAGAGTTGGCAGACAAAGCAGAGAGACTGGTAGACACAGAAGATGAGCACTTACTTATTTTGACTGGACAATTATGGACATAGTGCCCGGTTTCACCGCAGTAGAGGCACAGGTTAAGTTGACGACGTCGAGCACGTTTTTCAGAAGACAAAGCAGGTCGCATCAGTCCTAGCTGCATGGGTTCGGAAGTGTCAGGCGTGACGTTAACTGGATTCACACTGGGTGAAGGTAGGTAGCGTGCTGCAGGAACCGGAGCCCGTGCCATCATTCAGGCCGGGCGGGTTTGTTGAGCAGAGCGTTCAGATCGACGTTCTCGGAGGCAACGATCAATCTGAATTGTCAAGGAGATCAAGGCCTCAAGAGTATCTGGTACACCGACTTGAGCAAGTTCATCTTTCAGCCCTTCGGATAGACCCATGCGGAACTGGTGGCTCAGGGCCGCATCGTTCCACTGTGTGTCCGCACTCCAGCGTCTGAAGTCAGTGACATTCTCCTCAGCTGGTCTGCGGCCTTGCTGGGGCGCAAACAGGGCTGACTCGGCTGTGGCAGTCTGCTGAGGGTCCTCATAGAGTTGCGCCATGGCTTCAAAAAAGGAGGGTAAGGATTGGGTTTAGGCTGAGTCCCCCTCAAGTAAACGGTGAGCCCAGGTCTGAGGTTCCCCTTGTAGGAGGGAGATCACAAACCCCACCTTGGTGACTTCCAGTGAGAAGGTTCGGGGTTGTAAGGCAAAAAAGAGCTTACAGGCATTGCGAAAAGCCTGAAACTTAGTCCGGTCTCTGGAAAATCTCTCAGGGATGGGGACCCTTGGTTCAGGTGGAAGCATCACAACGGAAGGAGCCGGAGCAGTCTGTGCTGGAGATGCGGCTGAAAAGGAGGCCATGAGATTAGGCCCAGCAAGATTCTGAACTTGTCCTTCCAGTCTGGTATAGTTATTCTGAAGGGATTGCACTGCTTGAGTGAGGGCCGCAAGATGTGTGCAGATCTCCTTCATGGGAGCGGTATCTCCTGCAGGCTCAGTCATGGCTGCTTCGTACTGTTAGGTACCTGGTAGTAGAGCCTGACTTGTAGGAGAAGACCTCTCATACAACGCTGGTTCAGGAGCCACTGGAGTGGGGACAGTGGTCTCCTGAGCACAGTGGGGTAGGAGTGCCTGTTGAAGTAGAGTCTCTGATGCTGGAGCAGGGTGGAGATCCCTCCAGGGATGGCTGGACTGCAGGTAAGGTGGTAACTGGGAGCAGCAGGCTGTAACATTGGAGATGCAGAGATCACTGGAGCTGGAGCTGAAGGTGCAACAGTAAGGAAGCAAACAGCAGGCACTTGCAGGGTCAGACAGTCTGGGTCAGCAGGTAAACAAGACAGGCAATAATGGCAGGCAGAGGCAGAGTCAGTAGGCAGGCAGAGGTTGGCAATGGTATTTAGTAGAAGCAGCAGAAGAGTCAGGCAGGCCGGGTCGGGTTGGAGCGGGATGGATGGTCAGACAAGCCGGGTCAAATCAGGTAAACGATCAATCAGGTGCAGGTTTCACAGAATCACAGAGCTGAGACAAAGCAGCAACGCACCCCTGCAACAGGAGGATTCTTATCCTCTCCTTGGCGCCAAAACGGCGCCAACATGAACACACACGCGCCCGAGCGCCACGCTGATGCATGGTAACAGCAGAAGGTTGTTGCATTGTCAGAACAGGGGCTTGCCGGCGCATGCAAACGTCCAGGTCTGGTGCTGACAGATCCCTGACACCAGCCATCACGCCGCTCGCTTTACGTCCCATGGCCGGAACCGCAAGCCGCGGGTCAAGGGGAAGTGCTTGCCCCCACTGGAACTGATGTCACACGCCATCCAATCCAGCCTCTAGCTCCACACTGGCCACCACAGGACAAGGGGAATGCTGCACAAACCACCCTTTCCTCTCCCCAAGGTACTGCAAAGCAAGTGCCCTGGCCTCAAAACTTCCCCAAGGGAGGACAGGGTGTGTTTATTGCACTAGGCAAACTAAGGACTCCCCATTCCAGCTGCAGTGCATTGAGAGACCTCTGTCTCTCCCTCTCAGAAAAATACTGGCCTCAGCCTCCCCAGCTGAAAACATGGCCCTGGTTCCTAGCAGTGTCTCCCCTCCAGGGGAAACACCAAAACAGACAGGCTGGAGGGATTGCAATGCTTAAAACTCTGGTGGAGGCAGTGTTTCCTGAGAAGGGAGGAGCCGAGGTCTCTCAAGTGTACTGTCCTGAAAGATGAAAGAGGGAAATTCAGCATGTAGAGAGTGGTGCAGAGATAGTAGCATCTCTTTGAGCTGTGTGTCTAGTACAGGCTGGTTAGAGGTGGGGAAATTTGCTATGGAGAATTGGAGCTCGGTGCATGCTGTGGCTGGGGTTAACCCAGAACTCACCCCTGTGTCTGCTGTTAATGTATTCAATCTCATCCTCACTTTGGCTGGTCATGCACGTTGAGGGCTGTGAGGAGGTGAAGAGCTTCTGGGAGAAGATCTCCCAGTACATCCTTCAGCCCAAATCCCAGCATCTGGAAGATCTGAATAGTGATTGTTGCAGGTAATGGAGGAGGGGGCCGGAGGTCCGGTGCCATCTTGGCCTGCTCCATCTGTGGGCCTGGGGAAGTATGCAGTAAGCTTTTTAGGTTTACAGTCCCCCTGCTGCTTCCTCGACATTGTCAGGACATAGCGGGTGTTGGCGGGTGTCTGTAGCGGGTGAGAGCTGTGTGAGGCGGTGATCCGCGGTAGTATCAAGTGCGATCGTCTCTCTCTATGCTTCGGAGCTCCAGAATTATGCTGCCATCCGCGGTAGCCATGCCCCCCAGAGTGGTTTATTTAAAGGGGTCATATTAATTGTTAGTAACCCATAGATTCCACGGATTCCAGTGATGGTCAAAGAGATGTTTTTTTCTGTATCTATATGCCAGAATATTTTCAAACACATAGTTGCATTTTACTGTGTCAATCACTTTAGATATATTATGTGCTAGGTTGGATTTCCATTTTCAGGTTATAAGCATTTTATCAGCTAAGAAGATGTGGGTAACTATTCCTCTGTAGTTGGGGGGGAAATGTTCTACGCCTATAATGAGGATTGCTAACGCTGGAGAAGATGAGGTAATGATCCCAGTGATCTCCGAGATCGTGCAAAATACTTTATTCCAGGAACTAGTTAGATGTTTGCACGACCAGAAGATGTGCTTGAGTTGGCCTACCATACCACAGCCTCTCCAGCAAAGTGGGGATTGTAATGGAAGATATTTAGGATCTCTATAGGGGTCATTTACTATAGCGCCAAAAAATGATCCTGCAGTCCCAGAAAATAGCGCTGAAATAAGGCCAAGTAAGACTTTAGCTCTCAGAAACTGAGCGTTAATTCAAATGGAAAGCAGCGCTATTGCAGGCAAAAATGCCTGTCAGATCACATATGCGGGAATAGTGGAAGTCAATGAGGCTCGAACCTGTAAAATTCAAAGTTCTCACTGAAGTCTTATATGCAAGTTCTTTGCCTAAAAAAGTATATAGAGACCCGGGTCCCGCCCCAGGAGACATGTATCAATTGGAAAAAATGTTTTTAAAATGGCAGTTTTTTCAGGAGCAGTGATTTTAATAATGCTTAAAGTGAAACAATAAAAATGAAAAAAATCCATTAAATACCCTGCCTGGGGGGATGTCTATAGTATGCCTGTAAAGTGGCACACCTTTCCCATGTTTGTTACTGTACCGCAGCAAAATTACATTTCTAAAGGAAAAAATTTCACTGAAAATTGCTTGCGGCTGTAATGAATTGCTGGTTCCCAGCAATATAGAGTTAAAATCAAAGAAAAAAATGGTGTAGGTTCCCCTTACCAGTCCATACCAGGCCCTTCAAGTCTGGTATGGATATTAAGGGGAACTCCACGCCAATTAAAAAAAAAAAATGGCATAGGGGCCCCCCCAAAATCCACACCAGACCCTTATCCGAGCACGCAACCTGGCAGGCCGCAGGAATAGAAGGGGGGACCCCACGCTGTTTTTTTTCCTTGATTTTTGAACAGCTGTTTTTTTTAATTCCACACCACAATATTATTGAATAATTACATACCATTGCATGCATTTGAAGAGTTAAAATGATGGAATAAACCAAACTGATGTGCATTCGCTAATTATGCTGCTGAGTATAATGCACGTTTTCAAGAGATGAGACCATTGGTGGTATTCAAACCCATGGCTTTAACCTTTGAATAGGGATAGGCTATCTGTTTGAGTCGAACATGAGTTCGACTCAAACATTGGCTGTTTACCCGTTCGCTGAACAGCGAACAATTTGGGGTGTTTGCGGCAAATTCAAAAAGTCGCAGAACACCCTTTAAAAGTCTATGGGAGAAATCTAAAGTGCTAATTTTAAAGGTTATTATGCAAGTTATTGTCATAAAAAGTGTTTGGGGACCTGGGTCCTGCCCAAGGGGACATGTATCAATGCAAAAAAAAGTTTTAAAAACGGCCATTTTTTCAGGAGCAGTGATTTTAATAATGCTTAAAGTTAAACAATAAACGTGAAATATTCCTTTAAATTTCATACCTGGGGGGTGTCTATAGTATGCCTGTAAAGTAGTGCATGTTTCCCGTATTTATAACAATCTGAGAGCAAAATGACATTTCTAAAGTAAAAGAAAGTCATTTAAAAGTACTAGCGCTAGTGCCGGCTATTAATGAATTGTCGGTCCCGACAATACACATAAAAGTCATTGAAAGTCATTGAAAAATAAAAAAAAATAAAAATGCGTGGGGTCCCTCAAAATTCCATTACCAGGCCCTTCAGGTCTGGTATGGATATTAAGGGGAACTCCGCGCCAAAATTAAAAATAAATGGAGTGGGGTTCCCCCAAATATCCACACCAGACCCTTATCCGAGCACGAAACCTGGCAGGCCGCAGGAAAAGAGGGGGGACGAGAGAGCGCGCCCCCTCCTGAACCATACCAGGCCACATGCCCTCAACATGGGGAGGATGTCCCCATGTTGATAGGGACAAGGTCCTCATCCCCACAACCCTTGCCCGGTGGTTGTGGGGGTCTGCGGGTGGGGGGCTTATAGGAATCTGGAAGCCCCCTTTAACAAAGGGGACACCCAGATCCCGGCCCCCCTATGTGAATTGGTAAGGGGTACATTGTACCCCTACCATTTCACAAAAAGAAAGTGTCAAAATGTTAAAAAACCACAGGAGACAGCTTGGGACAATTCCCTCATTAAAAATAAAAAAATAAAAAATAAAAAAGAGATTCCAGCGATGTAATCCTATAAATCCATGCTCCTACTCCAGCGATGTAATCCAATTCTCGATCTCCAGCAATGGATGATCTCCAGCAACTCCAGCGAGAAACATGCACAGGATCCTGCCTCCACCAGAGGCACCCAGCCAATGACGCAGTGCTAGCTTGACAGCTCTTATGTAGCTGAGGGAGGGGCCACCCGTCATGTGACCTCATCCCCCTCTGACAAGGGGAACATTTTTTTTTTATTTTTCAATGACTTTCAATGACTTTTATGCGTATTGTCGGGACCGACAATTTATTAATAGCCGTCACTAGCGCTAGCACTTTTAAATTACTTTCTTTTCCTTTAGAAATGTCATTTTGCTCTCGGACTGTTATAAACATGGGAAACATGTGATACTTTACAGGCATACTATAGACACCCCCCAGGTATGAAATTTAAAGGAATATTTCACTTTCATTATTTCACTGTAAGTATTATTATTATAATCACTGCTCCTGAAAAACAGCCATTTTTACAACTTTTTTTGCATTGATAAATGCCCCCTGGGGCAGGACCCAGGTCCCCAAACACTTTTAAAATTAGCACTTTTGATTTTTCATGTTTGTGTCCCATAGACTTTAACGGTGTTCGCACACATTTTTTGCCTGTTCGCATGTTCTGGATGCGAACCGAACAGGGGGGTGTTCGGCCCATCCCTACTTTTGAGGGTAGCAGGGCATACCACCATGCTATGGAGCTGAGCACAATCATACATAGAAAATACTATTACTAATGTTTGATTCTTTTCATTGTATACAATAATGATGTGCATTTGAGACATTAATATTATGGTACCAACCATGCTCATGTGCCATTGGGTAGGGATAAGCTGAATGCCCCCAGTTCGCACCAGGACTTGTGAAGAGACCAAAAATGTGTGCAAACATTGTTAAAGTCTATGAGACACAAACATGAAAAATCAAAAGTGTTCATTTTAAAGGCTTATATGCAAGTTATTGCCATAAAAAGTGTATGAGGACCCGGGTCCTGCCCCAGGGGACATGAATCAATGCAAAAAAAGTTTGAAAAACTGTTTTTTTCAGGAGCAGGAAAACAATAAAAATGAAATATTCCTTTCAATATCATGCCTGGGGGTGTCCTTTGTATGCCTGTAAAATAGCGCATCTTTCCCATGTTTAGAACAGTACCACAGCAAAATGACATTTCTAAAGGAAAAAAATGTAATTTAAAACTGCTTGTGGCTGTAATGTATTGTCGGATCCTGGCAATATAGATAAAAATCATTGATAAAACGACGTGAGTTCTCCCCCCAGTCCATTACCAGGCCTTTTGGGTCTGGTATGAATATTAAGGGGAACCTCGAATCAAAATAAAAAAATTGCGTGGGGGTCCCCCCAAAATTCATACCAGGCCCTTCAGGTCTGGTATGGATATTAAGGGGAACCATGTGCCAAAATTTTTTTAAAAAATGGTGCGGGGGTCACCGCCAAAATCCATACCAGACCTTTATCTGAGCACGCAACCTGGCAGGCCACAGGAATAGAGGGGGGATGAGCGAGCGGCCCCCCTCCTCTTGAACTGTACCAGGCCACATGCCCTCAACATGGGGAGGGTGCTTTGGGGTCCCCCAAAACACCTTGTCCCCGTGTTGATGGGGACAGGGGCCTCATCTCCACAACCCTTGCCCAGTGGTTGTGGGGGTCTGCGGGTGGAGGGCTTATCAGAATCTGGAAGCCCCCTTTAACAAGGGGGCACCCAGGTCCCAGCTGCCCATGTGAATGGGTATAGGGTACATTGTACCCCTACACATTAACAATTTTTTTTGATGTGGGGTTCCCCTTAATATCCATACCAGACCTGAAGGGCCTGGTATGGATTTTGGGGGGACCCCCACGCCATTTTTTAAAAAATTTTGGTGCAGGGTTCCCCTTAATATCCATAGCAGACCTGAAGGGCCTGGTATGGACTTTGCGGGGACCCCCACGCAATTTTTTTTGATGCAGGGTCCCCCTTAATATCCATCCTGACAGGAAGGGCCTGGTATGGATTTTGGGGGGACCCCATGCAATTTTTTTTGATGCAGGGTTCCCCTTAATATCCATACCAGACCCAAAGGGCCTGGTAATGGGGGGAACCCCACACCATTTTTGTTAAAATTTGGCATGGGGGTCCCCTCTCAATCCATATAAGACCTGAAGGGCCTGGTATAGACCTGGGGGGACCCCATGCAATTTTTTTGCATTTTTTTTGGCTGGCACTTTTTTGCACTTTCAGTGGGGAAGCCGCTGACAGCTGAAGATTCATTGGTTGTTAAGGATACAGCAGCTGCCTTCCCAGCCCCCTGGTTAGCAATTAGCTATATACAGTGTTAAAAAAATAATTGCAAAACACATCAAAAATCACATCACAAACGCAACAGTTGTTTCTGGTGCAGTTCCATTGAAATCTATTACCCGCAAATCATGTGAAAAAAGTCCCCAACCATTTCCAAAAATGCACTGGCCACAAAATGCATAGATGTGAACTAGTACCATAGGAAACCAGGTTTAATGGACTGTAGAGTTTCTGAAGACTGCAAAACGCACTAAAAAATGCATGGGTGTGAACCTAGGGTCAGGGCCAGTTCACACTGGAGTGAAAGGAGAGGCTCTTTACAGGCGCTATTTTTAGCACCTGTAAAGCACCTACAGTGTGAAAGCAGCCTAAGATGTAAAAGATCTTGCACTTCCCCAAAACCACCACCCCCCAAAACTAATTAAAAAGAAGAAAGAAAGAACAGAGAAAATAAATAAATAAAAAACAAACAAGCTCAATAATTTACTTTTATTTTGCCAGCAGAAACAAAATTATGTACATTCATTTACTACCTTCAAAAACAAAAATTCTACAGGATATATGGTGCTACATTTAGCAAAACAGTTAGCAATTGGGTTTTAAGGGCCCTGCTCATAGGAGCGTACAATCTAAAATTTGTCTAAACCTTAGAGTGAACACAGCTTTACTTTCAGTGTATAACGGGCAACACATCACATTTTTATCTGCAAGATTATAGAAACATACTTAACAGTCATTATTCTTACAAATCATTCCAAAATAATATTAAAAAAGCCATATGTTCAAAATATAACACCCACCACCACCTCACAAATCCACACACATACATCGGTGACCATGTTTTGCTGGAAGCTGTATTTCTGTGTACATGATTAAGCAATCAGATCAAAGAGTAGAAGGTCAGCACATGCTCCCAAACCATGTTTGCATGGTCAGACAGGAACAATACACACACAACATTGAAAGAATGGCCACATAAACCCACTTTTGATTGAAAAAATGCACAAGAATTTCAGCAAACAGCCCCTAGTTGTGCGTTTGTCAATAGGCACAATATCATTCCTTCACTCCCACAAATCACAGCAAAAAACCTGGCCTTCTCAGACCAAACAACCCCCCCCCTGCAGCCCTTTATATAAGATAGGTTGTATTGTTAGCACACTGACACATGCCCAATAGAAGTACACGCCCACCAGTATCTTTCAATCTATCTCTTCATGTATGTCTAAAGTGATTGCACCTGATGGACAGGAACACATAATACTATTTGCAACTGTGTTAGTCCTTGGCTCAAATCTCCAACTACAGGCCAAAGATCGAAGTCCATTTGCATGCACATAAAGAAAGTAACAGTTTTCTAAGCATATGAACCTATGCAGTGTAAATGCTACAATTTTAAATGTCCAAGTCCCTGGGCATGATTAGTGCTAAGAAACATTAACATCAGTCCCTGGCTGCAATGAGCTTCCAATATAAATTTCAAAACTAACTTTCTTACACGACAGGAGACAAATAAAATGCCAGCATGTTTTTGGATTGTACTGAGAAACCCACACAGGGAGAGCATATAAACATTGACACAAGCATTAGCATGTTGGGGAATTGAACCAGCAATTCCCCCGTGTTGCTAGACAGAATTGCTACCCACTTCACCAGCAGGCAGCCTCACTCATGTACTCTACATCTCTGTGGTGTGAACCAGCCCTAAGTCCATAGCCATGCTCAGTGTCACAAGCAATATACATTATATTGGCCTAAGTATTGGGACGCCTGCCTTTAAATGCACATGAACTGTAATGGCATCCCAGTCTTAGTACGTAGGGTTCAAAATTCATTTGACCCACCCTCTGCAGCTATAACAGCTTCAACTCTTCTGGGAAGGCTGTCCACAAGGTTTAGGAGTGTGTCTATGGGAATGTTTGACTATTCTTTCAAGTGCATTTGTGAGGTCAGGCACTGATGTTGGACGAGAAGGCCTGACTTACAGTCTCTGTTCTAATTCATCCCCAAGGTGTTCTGTTGTGTTGAGGTCAGGACTCTGTCCAGGCCAGTCAAGTTCCTCCACCCCAAACTCACTCATCCATGTCTTTATGAACCTTGCTTTGTGTACTGGTCCAAATCATTTGGTGGAGGGGAGATTATGATGTGGGTTTTTTTTTTCAGGGGTTTGTGCTTGGCCTCTTAGTTCCAGTGAAGGGAACTCTTAAGGCATCAGCATACCAAGACTTTTTGGACAATTTCATGTTCCCAACTTTGTGGGAACAGTTTGGGGATAGCCCCTTCCTGTTCCAACATGACTGCACAAAGCAAGGTCCATAAAGACATGGATAAGTGAGTTTGGGGTGGAGGAACTTGACTGGCTGCACAGAGTCCTGACCTCAACCTGATAGAACACCTTTTTGGCCAAATTAGAGCAGAGACTGCGAGCCAGGCCTTCTCATCCAACATTAGTGCCTGGTCTCACAAATGCACTTCTGGAAGAATGGTCAAACATTTCCATAGACACACTAAACCTTATGGACAGCTTTCCTAGCCTTCCCAGAATCTGTTCTAGCTGCAAAGGGTGGGCCAAATCAATTTTTAACCTTACGACTGGGCTGGCCATTAAAGTTCATGTGTGTGTAAAGGCAGGCGTCCCAATACTTTTGATTGGATAGTGTATCTGGAAAGAATTACAATGTTGGTAGAACCCTCCTACACACAAATATTACCTTTAGTTTTAGGACCTGGGAGATGAGACAACTTCTCTACATGAAGCAGCATGCTTGGAAATTGAACCCAGACACTCAGGGATTCTATGCAGAAGTTCTAAACTCTAAGCCACAGAGCTTACACATGTGAAAACCTCCTACACATAAATACTCATAAATACTGCATTTCTTTGGACATACAGGTGATGGAATTACATTACACAAGAGTTATTCTTCTTGATTTATTTTGTGATATTTTGTGTTTTGTGTGGGTCAGTGTAGAATAGTGATATTACCCTCAAATTTTTGGGAATTACATTTTGATTTCTGATGTTGGTACACATATCACATTTTTTAGGCTCAAATTATGATTATTTGGAAATAATAAAAAGCGGGGTGGCAGGAGGCGGAGCCTAGCGGAGCAGACATGCATTGTTAGAGCTCCACACCGCTGAGGAGAAAAGAGAAGGACAAAGCAGAGCCTGCAGGCTCAAAAGGTATCCATTTGAACCTTTTTGCCCCAGGGAACAAACTGTGAAAGTTTGGGCAGGAAATATGGTACTGAAAGGAAACCGTGGCAGAAATAAAAATCACCTCACAAAGAGCTCACAGGCACTCACTGCAGCTGAAGCAGCTCCAGTCACCTCACAATATACAGCATCAGGGCGCTCTCACAGACAGAAAATGTCACAGCAAGACTCTCCATTTGAGTCAGATACAGAACAAATCCTCTCACAAACTTCTCCACAAGACTCCTCAGCATCCCCAGTAATATTATTACAATTTGAAAAGATGCTTCATAAGGCTTTAAAACAAACCTCAGACCAAATAACAAAAAGCCTAACCAAAGAAATAAGAGAGCTGGGAAACCGCACCGCAGCCTTAGAAATAAAAATGGATGAAATTGAAATTACAACCCAAGAAAATATAACAGAATTGGAACAATTAAAAAAAGAGAATTTAATACTTCAAACTAAGCTCGAAGATTACGAAAATAGAGCCAGACGTTCAAACTTGCGCATAAGGGGAATACCTGAAACTGTGACAGACCTGCAATCTACTATTACTGCTCTATTACAAGAACTAAAGCCAGATATCCCTATTGAACGTTTAGAACTGGACAGAGTACACAGAGCCCTCACAGCCAAAAAGAAAGATGGACTCCCACATGATATAATCACAAAATTTCATTATTACAGAATGAAAGAACAAATACTAATTGCTGCAAGAGAAAAAAAGGAACTTAATTTTCAAGGACACAATTATCAAATTTTTGCTGACCTATCCCAACTTACTATTACTAAAAGACGATCCATGAAACCCCAACTAATGGAACTGCAACGCCACAACATTATGTATCAATGGGGCTTCCCCTTTTCAGTCAGATTTAACTACCAAGGTACAATTTACAGAAGCAGATCAGCAGATGAACTACAACAAACCCTTTTAAAATTAAATCTGACAGAACCCACAAGCAGCAACACTCCCACACACAGAAGAATGGCATCATCTTCACCTTCAGGCAACACCCAGAAAATTTCAGAACAAAATGGGAATCATCATTCTCACAAAAGAGGCCGTTATGCCACATCATCCATGGACCAAGAAGATTCAATGGACTGACATCCTAATTCCTGATATCTCTTCATTTATTATACTAAGAGATGGTTCTCTATAAAAAACCTATATTTATAACTGAATGTAACTGCATTCTGATAGTCACACACTGTGTGGGATCATGTTACATTCCAGTTATATTTCTTATTACTTCTGATTCATATAGCCTTAGAATATATAAGTGAAATAAGGAAATTCTTGTTCAGTTATATATTATCAGGTAATAACAATAGATTTATTACTTTTTAGGACAAATATGTTCAATAACCCAGAAGTAATGGAAGCTTTTTCTTTCTTTTCTTAAAACAAATATATTATTACCTAACTAGTTCCTAGAATTATGTTTTTGTTTATTCTAATCTGAAGCAATACAACCTCAATTTTATGAGTTAACATATCTAAACAGTTACATATGAATAAAATATGTAATGGTTTACTCTAAAAGGGTTAAAATCCCAAAATAATTCAAACTATCTTCATCAATACCAAAGTTATTAACAGTACCTTTCTAACTGAATTATTTAGCCTAGGGCAAGACTAACCATATACAACCTCCCTGGAATAAATAATTTCAACAAAAACTATATTCTGCACTCCAATTAATGAAACATCATTTTGATGTCTTTTGACATAGCACTTCTCTCCTGTAAGCGGAAGATCCGTGTACCCCCATTAGCCCTCCTCATTCTCCCAACCATATTATGTGGGAGTGTGACGAAGGCACTTATTCCCCTGAGAGAGATATTTATTCTCTTTCACGGGTAAATTGTGATTACTTGCAAAAAATAATTTATACAATGTATCATCTAATCTCATGTTTTTTGTTTACTCTTTACTCCAGAATTCACTGGTTTCTTTTCTATCTATTCATCTCTTCAGTCCACACAGGTTGATCTGCGCAGTCAGCTCTGCATAACTAAAAGTAAGTCAAAACTATTTGAGCTATTGCCATGGCACCACTGAATATACTTTCCCTGAATGTTCAGGGAATAAATGTCCCTCAAAAAAGGACTAAAGCCTTCCGTACTTTCCATAACAAGAAGGCTCACATAGTATGCCTCCAAGAAACACACTTTACCAAAGATTCTACTCCAAAATATATTTCTCCTTTTTATCAACAAATTTACACGGCTTCTGCCTGTACCAAGCAAAGGGGAACTCTAATTGCATTTCACCGATCAACACCATTCACCTTATCATCAGAAATTAAAGACCCAGAAGGTAGATACCTGATACTCATGGGTTATATAATGGATACAGCAATCACGGTGATTTCCTACTACGCTTCTAACAAACAACCTACACCATTCCTCTCACATATATTACAAGTGATTAATACACACAAAATAGGAACAGTGATAATGTGTGGGGATTCGAACCAGGTCCTCCTCCCATTTCTAGATAAATCACCTTTTACACCATCCAAAATAAGCTCTAGATTACCTTTTTTCTCAACTTCTTTCCAAATACAATCTGGTAGATTCGTGGAGAGAAAGTAACCCAATGAAAAAGAAATTCACTTATTTCTCGCACCCTCATCAAACCTTCACCAGAATAGATCATATTTTTCTAACAATAGGAATGATACCAGAAATTATTGCATCAGATATAATTCCGATTCCGTGGTCTGACCATAATGCAGTATACACTACTATAGCCTCAGCCATACCAAAAGCGCATGACCCAACGTGGTACTTACCGGACATAATGCTCAAACACCCACTACATCAGATGGCCATTGAACAAGCTTTAAAGGAATACATATCAATTAATAATACAACAGACATCTCCCCAATAACACTGTGGGAAGCTCATAAGCCTGTCTTGCGTGGTACAATACAAAGACAAATGGCACTATTTAAACGGGAACGCAAGAATCTAGCAAAAAAACTAGAACTCAATTTTAATGCAGCCTACATATCATTTCAAGATAATCCATCTCAGAGTACAAAATCTCATCTGGAAAAATCTAGATTGGAATACGATCTATTTCTCACTGAGTCAGTTGATAAATCCCTCAAACGCTCCAAACACAATTTCTACATGAATACAAACAAACCAGGTACATATTTGGCTCGGGCATTAAATTCAACTAACAAATCTTTCAAACCAATACGTTTGAAATTATCAAAAAATGTTTACACTTGTAATCCAGTTAAAATAGTCCATAAATTTCACTCACATCTCGCAACTTTATACAAGACAAACAATGAATTTAATCCTACAGAGGCTGAATCCTTCTTCTCAAAAATAACCTTACCTGAGTTATCTCAGAATCAAAAAAACAGTTTGGATGAGCCTATAACTATAGATGAAGTTGCTAACGCCATAAAAGACCTAAAACTTAACAAAAGACCAGGCCCAGATGGCTACTCAGCTTTATACTATAAAACATTCTCAGAAATACTCTCTCCCATTCTCACTGAAACTTTTAACAAACTTCAAGATGGACATTCTTTTCGGCAAGAAACACTAATGGCAATTGTTTGTATGATCCCAAAACCCCTTTCTGATGATACTTCCTGTGTGAATTATCGGCCTATCTCTCTGTTAAACCTCGATATTAAATTATTAGCAAAAATAATAGCAAAACGCCTCAATAGCATTATAGGAAAATTAATACATAGAGATCAAGTAGGCTTCATGCCAAATAGACAGGCAGGCGATAATATACGCAGGGCAGTGTTATTGGCACATATTGCTAAAAAACGGAAAATCCCTTTATGTTTTCTATCTCTCGATATTAAGAGGGCATTTGACACAGTATCCTGGCAATATATGCAATATTCATTACAAAAATGGGGTTTTGGACCCCACTTTTTAACATGGATCAAAGCATTATATAATAAACCCAAAGTCTATATAAAATATGCTGGATACAAATCTGAAGCCTTTAATATCGAAAGAGGTACACGACAGGGTTGCCCATTATCTCCCTTATTATTTGCCCTTATACTCAAACCCATGGCCCAATACATCAGAACAAACCAAACTATAACTGGCATTGAAGTAGGAGGTATTACACACAAATTATGTATATTTGCAGACGATATATTACTTTTTCTATCATCACCACAGGTCTCTGGTCCTAACTTAATACCAGCTCTTGATGGATTTGCAGCCCTATCCGGCCTTATGATTAATCCTAAGAAATGCTTAGTGCTTAATATTTCACTCACAAACATGGAATTGATCCCGGCTAGGGCTGCACTCCCATTCACATGGGCAGAAAAATCAATCCCATATCTTGGAATTCATTTAACAGCATCTCATTCTGATTTATTCTCAACCAATTATCCTCCTGTATTAAAACAGATCACAAATCTAATAAAACAATGGTCGCAACTTCCTTTATCCTGGATAGGGAAGATTAATGCAATCAAAATGACTATTCTACCCAAATTGCTTTATCTATTCAGAGTCCTCCCTATTCCAATTCCTTCCTATTATTTGAGAATAATACAAAAAAGAGCAACTTCGTTTATATGGGGCTCTTCTAAACCACGTATACCTATACACACACTACATCTTCCCAAAAATAAAGGAGGCCAGGGATACCCTAATTTTACTAACTACTACAGAGCAGCACATTTGGCCAGTCTGTCCAAATACCATGCAAAACAGGAAATCCCATTATGGGTATTTATAGAGGCTTCAGAAAATGACCCTCTATTAATATCAAATTTATTATGGCTTGATCCTAAAGACCGCTTTAAAATTCATAATCCCATAACTAAACACTTCTTATCTCTCTGGGATAAACTAAAAACCAAATATCAGTTACAATCTCCACACAATCCTCTCCTTTCTTTTATCAGAAATCCGGCCTTTTATCCGGCATGGATCTACCCAAATTCTTTTAAAGCTTGGACAACATCAGGCATTCAGACACTAAATGACTTCATAGCATCTAAATCATTCCTTTCATTCCCATCACTTAGAGAAAAATATGATCTACCAAACTCTGAGATATTTAGATATCTCCAAATCAAAAATTTCTATACACCATTCCTAAAGGGGGATACACCATTATCCCAATTATCAATTTTTGAATCAATCTGTACAAAAGATCCATTTGCTAAAGGTACAATTTCATCACTTTATAATCAATTATATGGAGTAGCAAATCTTAATAGACCCTCTTACGTTCAGAGGTGGGAGGAGGACCTGGGACGAACTTTAGAAGACACGGACTGGTCTAACATATGGCTCACATCTAAGTCATCTTCACCCAACATCTTAGCACTGGAGACAAATTATAAAGTCCTAACTCGCTGGTACCTTGTACCCGCTAGAGTGGCAAAATATTCACCTAATACCTCAGCTCTTTGTTTTCGAGGATGCCCAGAAATAGGCACATATTTACACATATGGTGGACGTGCCCAGTAATCCAAACCTTCTGGAAGGAAGTCTTCGTGATTGCATCTAAAATATTTAAAAAAATAATACAACCAGATCCATATTTAACTTTACTTAATCTAAAACCGGAATGGTTAACACTCTCTCAATTCAAACTTATGATCCAACTAATAACGGCTGCAAAACAAACAGTGGCCAAGGCATGGAAATCTCCTACATTGGTACTAGCAGAAACAATTCACAGAATGAATAATACAATGTCCCATGCTAAGATGGTAGCCATCGATCAAAATCAAATTCCAAAATTTGAAAAACTTTGGCATCCTTGGATAAAACAACAGTTCCTGTCAAACTTCAATGACTCTGTCCTGTTGCCATGGTAACAGATTAAATGACTTACAGAGACACCCATTCTAAGGCTTCAAAGAGAACTAAAAAGAATAATAAACTGACGAGCGGGACAACCTTGTGGACCATACCTCTACCTTTCAACCCTTTTTCTTCTTTCTCTTTCCTTTTCTCCACCTTACGATTAAAGCTCATTATCAGAATTTATTTGACCTATATACACTCTACTTGTAAACAATATGTATAGTAGGTATAAATCATTTAAATACCTACAAAAGTAACTAAGGAAATGATATATATCTTTAATTTAGGTTTACGTGAACCCAATGTTTAATATTTGAAATTTCATGATATTTACCTATATAAACCCTACTGTAAAACAATGAGCTTACTTTATAGATCCTTGTAAACTTACTTTATGTATCTTTATAACATTGTATACTCAATAAACTTCTTTTGACAAGGAAATAATAAAAAGCACAAAAAATTGTGACTCATTTTAAATTTGCATCAGCAATGGTATTGTTTGTGCTTTGTAAAGACACCTGTGTGAGTTTGGGTAAAGATTGTTGTGAGATGGAGAGTAACAAGTGAAAGTGACAGAGAAAAATATATTTTACCAAAACATCAAATCATTCCACATTCTAGCATTCTTAAAAACAAAATATTTTAAGTAGAAGCAACAGTGTTGCAAAGGAAAATGTATTTCAGAGAAAGATACATTTCATGTTAACATTAAAAAGATTTATTTGTGAAAGTTACAATTGTTCCATTAGAATCAATGGCTAAAACTGCATTGGACTATAATAGCGCAGATTTTCACTTCCAAAAAATGCTATTTAACACAGCGCTCATTTTTGTATCTACTATAGTGCCCTGTAAAAAAGACACTAGAGCTAAAATGAGAGCTATTTGCAGGTCTGAGCATGCTCTGTTGTGTTGGTACCTAGTTGTACAAAAACGGAGAATTTATCTCTTCTCAGACTTTTAAAGATATTTCAGGGTAGAAATCGCTTTTTCACACAGTTTAAAAGCAGATTATCTTTAAATAATATACCACATGTTTCAGTACTATTTAGGCAATTATATCATGCTCTGAACAATATTTCCATGTGCAGTTCTCCAGGTTTTAGCTGAGTAATGCCCCGTACACACGGTCGGATTTTCCGATGGAAAATGTCCGCTCGGAGCGTGTTGTCGGAAATTCCGACCGTGTGTGGGCTCCATCGGACATTTTCCATCGGATTTTCCGACACACAAAGTTGGAGAGCAGGAGATAAAATTTTCTGACAACAAAGTCCGATCGCGTCAATTCCGACCATGTGTGGCCTGTTCCGACGCACAAAGTGCCATGCATGCTCAGAAGAAATTCCGACACGGAACAGCTCGGTCTGGTAAACTTAGCGTTCGCAATGGTTACAGCACTTTCGTCACGCTTCAATGTTAAAAATGGTTTAATACAGCACACTCTCTTCTTCTTTATAATGTGACAAGAATTAAGTAGTTTTGCTGCTCATATTCACACACACTTCTCACAAACTTATTTCTTTACTATTTATCGGGATTCCCTCAATATATTTTGATTTGTCACATCTGACAACATTATTTTGTTTTTTTTTGTTTTTTGGTTTTTAAGGCCGATTTTTTTTTTTTGGTTTGTCTTTTTTTCAATGCTTATTTTTTTGGGGGATTTTTATTTGTACTCCTGAAAATTTTGTGTGTGTTTTTTGTGTCAAGTTACCACAACACCATTGATATGTTGTTCTATTTAATCTGTAGAAGATTGTTTGGTGGTGTTGTCCCTTGTTAATTTCACATTGTACTTTAGAAATGTACCTGAATCGTCAACAACAAACTGTCCTTTTTGGCTGAAAACACACATAGGCGAGTATAATTTTCAAAAAAATAACTTTTATTAAGGGCTCACAACTAAACAAAGAGGGAGGCAACGCTGGAGAAACAGCAGAAATTGGCAAAGCCTTGGACCCCCAGGGCAGACATCAACTATTTTCAAGCAAAATTGGTGGCCTGAGGAGTCCTTATCTAAGGGAGTGCAGTCTGGTCCAGAAGTCCCAGAGATCCGGAAAGCAGCAGATGACATCTGTGTCCCCAGGCTTGTGGCCATACGAGAGACTGCAGCTTTTGTCAGACCAGACTGAACCCCGGGTCATCACTCTCTGGTCTTCCTTGGTGGAGTTGTGGCAGCAGGAGGAGGAGGAGGATGGTCCAACTCAATCACGTCGGTCTTGGGTGTTAGTTCCCCACTCATCCCCTTAGTTAGGACTTTATAAATAAGTTGCTCACACAGGAGGCATTGACCCTCCTGCATGCCCTGCAGTTTGGTGGCAGCCATGCAGGCAAAGGCCTCTTCAGGAGTGGGTAAGGCTTGGAGGGACGCAGAAGCCTCCTGAATGAGCCTGAGCGCTGAATCCTGCATGGGAGTCGTCTTCCCCGCTCTTTTATATGGAAGGCAGAGGGGAGGAACCTGTGATTCAGTCAGGCTGCGACTGGTCCTGCCACTAATCCCTGCCTCCTCCTGACTGCCACATTCCACAACCTCCTCCTGGCTGAGGTCTTCCTGTGTATGAAAAAGGGACATAGTTTTAGTTTTTTATTCATCAATCACACACAATTTTCACCTCCTGACTGTTGCAAATTGAATGTTAACAAATATAACAGACTATCATTCTGAGCCCAGCAGTTTTCATTCTTGTCTCAATTTTGGGTGCCCACTACTGTCTATTGATATGTAAAACACTTTTTTCAATCAGCAATTAGTGATCAATAATAACATCTAGTAAACATCATTTCTTTATTGTCCAGAAATCTGTAGAGGAATGCTATACCTGACTCCAGCTGGGCTCCTCCACTTCTTCCTGGCTGGAAGGCCCAGGTTGGACATCGGAAGCCTCAGCTGGGGTGGAAGGAAGAGTGGAAGGAAGAGTGGAGAGGGATTCCCTGACTTTAGTGTGGTCTGACAGAAATTGCAGTCTCTCATAGTACCACAGCCTGGGGACATAAATGTCATCTGCTGCAGCTCTGGACCTCTGGGAATCTGTGACCTTCTTGCGCTCCCTAAGATAAGTGCTCCTCAGGCCACCAATTTTGGCTTTTAAATAGAGGATGGTTGCTGTGGGAACCACCGGCTTCACCAACTCCAGCAGTTTCTCCAGCGCCGCCTGCCTCTTTTGTTGATTATTATAATGGGGATGTCTCACCTGCCACAGACAGGGCAGCTCCCTGTATTTGTCTATGAACAGGGGGAGGAAATTGTGTTCGTTGAAGCCATCCATTTTCTCTGTAAGACACAACACAAGACAAACCCTAAGGTCAGGCCAAACGCTCCTAATCTTGTTACAATATAGGCTTCAATTTTGAAGCAGTATAGGCCCAAGTTTAGATCTTACCTTCGTTATCACAATCAGCGCTTTCGATGCTCCTTCCTCCGCTCACAGATCGTACGTAATACGCACGCGTGTTACGCTTTATACACACTGTGCATGCGTGTAACTCCGCCCACCCCTGACGTTCTTTCTAGTCTATTCCTCGCCCCTTTTTGTTCGGCGCAGTGGGGGAAGAGCACATGGCCGAAACACAGCAGGTGCGTGCTAATTACAGCAACGAGGAGGAGGAGGAGGAAAGCCCAGAGCCTGAAAGGTCACGATCCAGAAGGAGATTTAAGGCCTCAAATATGTCCTTTGGGGAGATGTTGGAGATGGTCGACATCCTGAAGAGGGCCGACTATGAGGGGAAGTATGGACCTTACCCCAACCCCAATGTCAGAAAGGCCAAGATCATGGAGAAAGTGGTCAAGAGTCTGCACCGGCATTTCGGAAGCGGTGGTCGGTCCTGAAATTAAGAGAACATGAGAAGTACAGAAAGATCCGGAGAGTGCTGCAAAAAAGTAAGTAGTTGTCCTGTGTTCCTTTTTTTTATGTTTATTACGTTCGTGCTGCTTCATGTGCTTTTCTTACAAGTCTACATTTTTACATGGCAAATTTCATGTTCATGGGTACATTATTCGTTCGTATCAAACATTTTTCTTTCGGCCTATAAAACATCATTGTTTAGGCCATATGCATTTGGCCACAATTTTTACGCCCTACTTGTCATAAACTATTTTGGTTGTGTAGATGGCTTTGTTACTAGAATGAAATACTAACTAGATTCTGTGTAAGGAGAGGACACTCAGCAGCTGTTTTCACATCTGGACACTGGAGCACTAGTGTGGGACACAAGAACACCATTTTTATTAGGGGGGCCACACAGGTGCTCCAGTGTATACTATAGGGGGGCTACATCTGTGAAGCTTGTACCAAACAGGTAAAGTATTGAAGCTTGATAAAGGACACTGAAAATGCCACATTTTGGAACTCTGCCAAAATAGACAATTGTACCCCACTTCCAAGCAATGTTTTATATTTATAGTTCTGCCATCAAATCACTGTGTGCTAAGTATACCATTTTTGTTTGACATAGGGGAGAAAAGACTCGGAGGACACCCCTCATCCGAGGAGAACACAGACCCCCCCCCTCTGGAAGAAGGGGAAATCCCACCAACCCAAGAAGTGCAGGAGGAGGAAGAAGACATGGTGGAAATTGTCACCACAACAGGTGAGTGTCTGCGACCACAGGCTCAGGTAAGAGATGGATGACGGCATTGTTTTGATACCTTTTTTGGGGGGTTTCTCTCTTTTTAGGTGATCGTGATGTTGTGGATCCAGATCCTTTTACATCAGAAAGTGCCCAAATCCTGATCGGGGAGATCATGGGGTGTAATTTAGAATTGGAAAACCTCAATAAAAACATCAATGATGTTATTCAAAAAAATAAAAACATCACTGATGTTTTTTGGGGCGAGTTTAAAACCCCTCACAATCCCTTTGTTTTTTTGTGTGCTCCAATGTTCAAAATGTTTGAAAGATTTGTCAAAAAGCCTAATTTTGAGGATGCACACAGTTTGCCAACATGTGCTATCTGCCATCACGGGAGATCAATGGACGCATTTTGGGGGTGCAACCCCTTCCTCAATAATAAAGTAGCTGTGAGGAAGGGGTTTCTCCCTCAAAACACGTCCCTTGATCCCCCGTGATGGCAGCTAGCACGTGTTGACATTCGTAAATTGGTGTGCATCTTCCAAATTTGGCTTTTCCTGGGGTGACTTCACCCCATCTGAACGCAATATCAAACACAGTTCCTAAATACTCATGTCTGATATTGCCTTCAAGTTCTTACACAAGCCTGTTTTAGCTTAAATGGACATTTATCTGTTTGATAATGCTACCCCAAACATTTTTATACCACAAACATGTTGTTTTGTTAGAAAATTTATTAATTTATTGTTAGCATTTATTAAGGGGAATTTAACAACACCAAAGTATAAGGTACACCTATGATATTCCCCCTCCCCCCCTCTCATGGGCCATTTCTAACATTATGGGGGGTGGGGAAATCTTGGACAGGTAACCCTCTCCACTTCATTGAGAGATGAATGCCTAAATACAGGGTATTACTTGGAACAGCCCCTCCTTAGTTACACTATTGGCAGCCCACTGGACAGGTAAGAAGTGTCATAATACAAAGATATAAATACACACTGTACACATTTGAGGACATTTGGACATTCTGCTATTACCTGTCAAGATAATGATAGGATACAAAAACTTTAAACAGTACCATTTAAAAGTATACAGGCAGGCCCTTGCACTACATGCTTTGGGGAATTTATCTATAAATCTGAACACAAAAGAGGTGGGTATAGTGTGTATGGGTTTGGCAAAGTCAGCAGATAGATGATTGAGGATAGATAGAGAATTGGGATCAGCTGACTTAGCAGTTGGGGGGGAGGGAGGGTTACTAAAAATGATTTGGGGACACCACAAGAATAAAGCCTCTGGCACTCTGCCAGAATTTAAAGCAAAAATAACATTTAAAAACATTTTAGGGGGTGTTTGGGGTAAAGCACTACTATGGCGCTGATTAAATACATTGTTAAGTGACTAACATGAGGTGAATATAGGGCAGGAGACCAGGCTGGGGAGGTAAGTGAAGGCAAATCTGTATGAAGGACCTAAAACATTAATTACATAAAAATCCAGCATGCATTAGGACAAAGGGGACATTCACAACATATTACAATCATGGTAATTAGGGAATGAGGAAAGAAATACAATATATTATCAATCATTAAATACAATAAAATGTGATATTAAAGGATAAAAATCTTACCTTCATATACTCCTTCTGCAGGACCTGTATGATGGCAGAACAGGTCTCTGGGATAATGATCCCCAGAGCCTGGGGGGAGATGCCTGTCGAGAACTTCAGGCTTCCTGCAGGCTTCTCCCCGTCGCCAAGTACCGCAGGGTAGCGACCAGCCTCTGTTCCGGAGTGATGGCTTGCCTCATGCAGGTATCCTGCCTGCTGATATAGGGGGTCAGCAAAGCCAACAAACGGTGAAACACGGGGTCCATCATCCTGAGAAAGTTCCTGAAATCATCAGGATTATTCTCATGGATCTCATGGAGCAAAGGCATATGACAGAACTGGTCACACTGAAGCAACCAATTCTTGGTCCATGAACTCCTCCCCACCCTGTTCATGGACTGGACTTGTGTCAAGGTCAGGACCCCAACACCAAGCCCCCACACAGCACGAACTCTACGAGGAGTACGTATACAAAACATGGCTAGAAAATGGTCGGCTGGGGGGCGTGGCCTGACCTGGCATGAAGATGGACGTCTAATTTCAGAGCTCCGTCCGCCATAGGCAAAGCTATTTGATCACTG
The DNA here is from genome assembly GCF_042186555.1 of Aquarana catesbeiana. Taxonomy (NCBI): domain Eukaryota; kingdom Metazoa; phylum Chordata; class Amphibia; order Anura; family Ranidae; genus Aquarana; species Aquarana catesbeiana. Next base: position 213,089,953 of record NC_133327.1, read on the forward strand.
AGGTAATTCCTCTTCTTACCGAGCTCACAGCATGGGGACAGCGTCTAGGAACTCCTCAACATCTCGTTCACGCTCTCCTAGAGACCTCGCTGGGTCACAATCGCACAATATACCGGAGATGTTCAGGGCCAGCAGAGGCAATATGGCGCCTTCTCGTCACGGAGCGGCAAACTCGCAATCGCCAGCCATGCCTCCACCTCACACTACATCCCAGATGCCCATCACTACACAGGCTCCTGAGGGGGACGGGGGGATTGTTCTCACTCCTCACCCCCCGCTCAACATTCAAGATCTGCGTTCAATTGCCGACGACATCAAAGGCACCCTCTCCGCGGCCATCTCAGAGCTTAGGCTAGAGCTCCATGCCCTGAATGATCGTGTTCAGACCGTGGAAAAGGTGACCGACCGACATGAGGCTGCCATAGCCTCTACCACAGATCGCTTGGATTGTCACACACTGCAGATGAGGGACATGCAAAGACACCTCGAGGACCTCGATAACAGGGGTCGGAGGCACAATTTGAGAATCAGAGGTCTCCCGGAATCAGTTGAAGGAGACCGTATCTCTCAGGAAGTAGTGGGCATCTTTAACGGTCTCCTCCACCAACCTCCACAAACCCCGATTGCTATGGAGAGGATCCACCGCGCACTCCGTCCCAAAGGAAGGGAGAGTGACCCACCGCGCGACATAATCTGCTGCATAGTGGACTACAAGGTGAAAGAAGAGATCATGCAGCGTGCACGGGACAAACAGCAAATCTTTCATGGAGACTCCCTCATCCAGATATACCAGGATCTCTCGGGCATCACTTTACAACATAGGCGAGACCTGAAGCCTCTCCTAGACACCCTGAGAGGGAAGAACATCCAGTACAAATGGAAGTTCCCCTTCTGCCTCTCGGCCTCTGCACACGGCCGCACCGCTCTTCTCAAGGTGCCTGAGGATCTGCCTCACTTCTGTGACACGCTTGGAATCCCATTGATCCCGGTTCCAAACTGGTATGCAGCCTTCCGCCCCGCTCAATCACACCGTGACATGCCCTGGGAGGAACCTATGGATGCTCAACCATCCAGATACCGTAGGAGACGTTCACCATCCACCACCAGAGATCCCTCCAGATACCGCAGCGGTCGCAGAGATACTACCCCTCCATCCTCACCGCGGACAGGAGACCTCGCAGGGGCCGCTAAAATGAATTGCAAGGGTCTGCACCATCCGTCAGTGCCTCTTAGGTTCCGGCACCCACTCGTGAGTTATAAGTTTTCTGTTTGTACTGTTGTTCTTTGAGACCACCTTTTTGGTTGATTTTTGTAATGCCTGCCCTACACACTACTGACCCATAATATTCTACCTCTATCAAATACCCTCACTGAAGAACCCTCTGTTTACTGTTTTTACGTTTACTCTTCCCGCGGGTCAAAATCTGATGCCTCCTGTGTTCTTAAGTCTACATCTCCTCACACACCATAGTGTCTTCTAGAGGCTGACTGCTCTCAATGACTCCCACACAGTTAAGCCGGATACTACACTCCCCAGGACGCTCTGCGGTATTGGACCCCGCCCTACTTCTTTCACTACGGCACCATTGGTACACCTACTCACGTGATCGCTCCAGACTCGCCCTTCATTCAAGCCCGTCTCAGGATCCCCTCGGCTTCAGTATCGCTCCTCATCTCCACCCACCCGTCCTACGGTCTGCCTAAGTATCACCTCATCTGGACGCGCAATGCTCGTCATCTTACCTGGACTCTCAGAAGACCCGGCTCACACGAACCTCTCATCCGGACTACCTCCTGACCCGACACTCAGGTGTTCTGCAAGCTAAACGCCTGCAACCTTCTGTCACAGCTGGAACTGTCAGGTATCGCTCACACACCTCTCAAGTTCACATGTCTTGTGCATTTTTACTGTTAATTGTATAATTTCATTAGCAAACCGCAATATGGGTTTCTACACATGCCTGGCCTACCGTAGTGGGAATGTAACGCATATAGGTCTGGCTTACCAATCAATAGGGTGGCGGTACGAGCGGCCCTCTCCCAGCACCTGGGCCGCATCTTCTGACCCAACCCTCCCATATCCCACTCTCCATCACTGCAGCAAACCACCGGCCGAATCCCCCCTCCCCTTCTTACTGGCGACCACATCTGTCCAGGCAGAGGGAGCGGGGCTCAGTTTCAACCCTCCCCTACAGACAGGGACAAGTGCTTCATCCCTAGGCTTGCTGCTCTCTTACCCACACACGACACATTAGCAGCCGAACCAACGATTCTAGTTCCCACCGCACATAACCTGCACATAATAGTCCACTAAACATACCTGAGCCCTATGATCCCCACCAAGGACCGTATAAGGTCTAGCTGGGCTACAGTGGCAACCATCGCCTCGACCCTGTCGCTATCAACCAATCCTATGGTGGCAGCTCGTGTCCACACTCCTCTTCCTTACCAATATCGTTCTCTCCCTGCCCTGGTATAGGTCAACCCCCACACTGGGCTGTGTCGGTGCACTGCTCCCTTAATTGGGATTTGCGCGCCGCACACGTCCCGTACTACTCCGATCCCGTACCCTCGAAGCTGTTGGAAACTTTGTTCCGCGCCTCTTCGGATAGTTACCCACAGCTCAGATCCTCGCTCGAATCGGCTCCTGTTCCGCTTCCCACAACCCCCCCACCCTTCCCTTTATCCTAACCTCCGCACACCCTTCCAATGGCGAATCCACAAGTCATGGACCCACCTCGGGTGGACGGACAGCCTCAACACCAAACTCTCAAACTATACTCTATGAACATCAGGGGCCTCAACACACCTGAAAAACGATCTAAACTCCTGTACTCTCTGAAACAATCTAAAACACACATTGCACTTTTACAAGAAACCCACTTCCGAACGGACTCCATCCCCAAACTCGGAAACCGACACTTCCCCACTGCCTTCCACTCCTCTAATGTAGATGCTAAATCGAAAGGGGTGACCATCCTCATCTTGAAAAATTGTCCCTTCCAAGTGACGGAGGTCCAGAGAGATCCATTAGGCCGTTTCCTCTTTATAAAGGGCACCTTATATCACACACCACTGACTATTGCCAACATCTACGCCCCCAACTCAGGCCAAGTCTCTTTCTTTCGCAACACCATCCAACTACTATCCAGCTTCCAGTCCGGTACACTCGTTCTCGGTGGCGATTTTAACGTGCCACTGACCCCAGTGATGGACACATCGAATGGCACATCCTCTTTACCTTACAAGGCTTTACGGGCAATCAAACAACAGCTTAACACCTTACTACTCCATGATACGTGGCGTACGTTACACCCAAAAGATAAAGATTACACTTTCTTTTCAGCTCCACATAACAAGTACTCTAGACTTGACCACTTCTTTCTCTCCCAACCCGACCTATCGAACCTTACCAAAGCTGCCATTGAGCCAGCCATACTTTCGGACCACAGCCCCATCTCCATGACCCTACAACTGACCTCACCATGTCGGAAGACACGAATCTGGCGCCTTGACAACTCACTGCTCAATGACGAGACTAATATTCAAGCACTAACCACATGTATATCAAACTTCTTTAAGGAGAACTCTTCACCTGACGTAACACCGACTGTCACCTGGGCCGCACACAAATGTGTCATTCGCGGTGAATTGTTCGCACTGGCATCTCACCGAAATAAACTTCACACCGCCCGCATTGCTGAATTAACCGCGCACATTCGCTCACTCGAACAAAAACACAAGGCCTCCCTAGCTACGGCTACCCTCTCCGAACTGTCCAAAGCGCGGGAAGACCTGTTGGAAGTACTAAACGCCAAACTGAAGCGTAACTTCGCAATGACACAAAAATTATACTATGAGTTTGGCAACAAAGCCGGCAAACTCCTAGCGCGGGCCCTCCAATCCAAAAAGGCTTCACACACCATCCACAAAATTAACAACACCAGGGGTGAGGCAGTGGTTACTAACGAAGGCATCTCGTCACAATTTGCGCAATATTTCTCCAACCTCTACAACCTTCCATCGTCCCAACCCTCTACATCAAAAGTTGACCGACTAAAAGCCATTAATGACTTCCTAATGCAATTCGGCCCGACCCCTCTCTCCCCGGAAGATTCACAGACTCTGGACGTTCCAATTTCTACTGACGAACTCTCCCTCGCACTAAAACAAATGAAAACGGGCAAAAGCCCAGGCCCCGACGGCTTTTCGGTGAGCTACTACAATTCATTCCCAACCCTGCTTCTACCACACCTGGCCAAAGCCCTCAACAACCTCTCACAAAACTCGCCCACACATACGGACTTACTTGAAGCTCATATCACCCTCATCCCTAAACATGGCAAAGACCCCACATTGGTCACCAACTACCGCCCCATTTCATTACTAAATGTGGATCTAAAGCTTTATGCCAAAGTATTAGCCAACCGAATTCTCCCTTTCATCCCAAATTTGATCTCGCTTGAACAGGTTGGTTTCGTCCCGGGCCGGGAGGCGAGAGACAACACCACGAAAGCCCTAAACATCCATCATTGGCTCTCTAAATCTTCCACACGTGGTTTCTTCCTCTCGTTGGATGCAGAGAAGGCGTTCGATAGGGTGGCCTGGGATTACATGGAGGCTACGTTACGTGCAATAGGACTACCACCCCGCATACTCCAAATGATCTTAGCCCTTTACGCCTCCCCGAAGGCCAGACTCCGGATTAACGGGGGACTGTCGGACGCCTTCTCTGTATGCAACGGAACGCGCCAGGGCTGCCCCCTATCCCCTCTAATATTTATACTGACCATGGAACCCATGCTACGCAAGCTAAGACTTAATCCCAATATCAAGGGCATAGACATCCATCATAAACAATACAAGCTGGCTGCCTATGCCGATGATATCCTACTTTTTCTCACTGACCCTATCACAACTCTCCCCAACCTTCTGGCTGACTTCGTCCTTTTCAAATCCCTATCCAACCTACAAATCAATTTCGAAAAATCTAAAGCCCTCAATATCAATCTACCACCCGAATCTGTCAACTTATGCAAGCTCAACTTCCCATTTGCTTGGGAAAACTCCGAAATATCCTATCTGGGCATTAAAATCACTAGCAACTTAAAAGATCTATACGCCAAAAATTTCTTGCCGTTATTTAAGTCCGTCCAAAATGATCTCCAGAAGTGGCACCTAGGCTCTTTCTCTTGGATGGGCAGAATAGCGGTAATAAAAATGAACGTTTTACCCAGAATCCTCTACCTCCTCCAAGCAATACCGATCAAGCTTCCATCCTCTTTCTTCGCTTCCTACAAAACTATATGCAGATCCTTTGTATGGTCCGCCAAGCGCTCCGCGACTTAGCTGGGAAAGACTAGTTTTACCCAAACAACTGGGAGGCCTGGGTCACCTGGCTTGCCACCTGACCAGACTGGTGGACTGGCACGTCCATTGCTCTTCCAAAGACTGGATTCAGATCGAAGACTCCTTTACACACTCCCACATAGCTGACCTACCCTGGATCACCCACACTCGCATGACTACAGAACTCTTATCACACCCGTTCATTGGCGCTACCCTTTCGATATTCAAATTGGCATGCAAATCGCTTGCACTTATCCCCGCGCCAGGCCCAATGACCCCTTTAGTTGACAACTCAGACTTCCCCCCGGGCTTGAAACTGAAAGACCCAACTACTGAAACCATCCCCTCACGAGCCAGAGCACATGAATTCTTCGTGAACGGGACCCTCCTACCCCACCCCACCCTAACTGCACACTTACCGAACCACGACATACCTTTCTACAAGTATCTACAACTGAGACACTTCTTCCAATCTCATCACCGCAATCCTTCTTGGCACAGGGAACTCTCACAGCTCGAAACTCTCTGTTCTAACACAGAACCCAAAAGTCACCTAATTTCAACTATCTACTCTCTCCTTTTCTCCGGACACAAAGTCAAAGAGGACAAAATAGTGAGACATTGGGAACACGACTTATCCATAGACCTCACACCATTAGAATGGGACCGAATTTTTACCATCATGCACAAGGGCTCCATCAACGTCTCCACCCAAGAGAATAGGTATAAACTGTTTTCGAAATGGTATAGAACGCCAGACAAAGTCCATCACTATCACCCCACCATAACCCCGATGTGCTGGAGATGCAAGGCATCTCGCGGTACCCTACTTCACATCTGGTGGGAGTGCACCCTTCTACAACCATTCTGGTCAGAAATTCACCGACTCATTTCCCACATCACCACGTACACCCCAACCTTCTCACCAGCCAACTATTTACTTCACCATAACTCTATATCGTGCAGTTCCTATAAAAAGTCCCTGACTTTGCACCTAATCAATGCAGCCAATCTATGCATTCCCACCTTATGGAGGAATCCCACACCCCCAACGGTACAGGACTGGATCCGTAGGGTAGACAAAATAGCCAACATGGAACAACTTATATGCCAAGCCCATGACAACCCGACCAAATACAATACTACATGGGCGTGCTGGTTACACTATCGGCAATCCCCCACGCAGAACGTTCTACCTACACCATCAACACCGGCACCCTGAAAGTGTCTAACTGTCTTCCAACTCAGGTCCCCTCCACCTATTCAACCGCCATCGCCCCCCCTCCCCCTCTCCAGCCCACACCCTCCTCCCCACATTAAAACGATTTTGTCCCAACCTACGAAGCCCCATATCCCTGCTTAAACTCTTCATCTTTCTGCAGGCTCTTACGAATTTGACCTTAACCCCCGACCCCACATTCCTTATATACACACTTCTCTTATTACCTTGCCCCTCTCACCCTCCTGCGGGAGCCAGGATTATAGCTTGCCACATCGTCACCCCTCTCGATGCAATTACTAACTCTTCGTACACCCCCCCCGTTCACAGTGATGATCCCGTTCGGGGTGAACGGAGAGGGGGCAAAAACTCCACGGTGTGGACATATCTTCCTTACTCTTCCCACCACACAAAATGCCAGACTCAATGTACAAGGGGGCAATGTCTATGAGCACTTCCGATCGACTGAATGTTTCTCTCGTTCCTTTTTATCTCTGTTTCTACACCACAGGCAACTCATCCTGACTTCCCACTTACGTTGATCGCCTACGGCCTAGAAACATTTAACCCGCCTTTCATGTTTTTTTTTTTTTCTATATATATTATATTTCGTTTATTGACTTCATTGTTACCCTCATACGGTTTGTCAACCTATTGCAAAAGTATGTTTATACGCATCAATCACCTGTATCTCTACTTACTGCAACTGTATGCTTTGTATTACTGGTGAACTTGTAATATGCAATAAATTCAATAAAAAGTTTTGAAAAAAAAAAAAAAAAAAAGAAAATGGTCGGCTGCTCAGAACGAAGTAACGGAACGCACTGAAGAACAGCAAGGCCTGTGAAAAGCGACCTGAAAAACAGCAACGAGCAGGCAAGATCGCACAGAAAACTCCAGTACGAACTTACTGCACGCACTGAAGAGCAGATACAAACCCACAAGCACAAACTGAACCGCAGAAAACGATCTGAAAGCCACGAATCTGAAAAAGCGTGAATCGTCTCTCACCAAACTTTTACTAACACAAGATTAGCAAAAGGAGCCCAAAGGGTGCTGCGCTTGGTTCTGAACTGGCCTTTTCTAGTCTCGTCGTACGTGGTGTACGTGACCGCGTGGTTGGCGATCGGAAATTCCGACAACTTTGTGCGACCATGTGTACGCAAAACAAGTTTGAGCCAACATCCGTCGGAAAAAATCCTAGGATTTTGTTGTCGGAATGTCCGATCAATGTCCGACCGTGTGTACGGGGCATAAGGGTTTGGGTGCTATTTGGTTTCAGGGAACTATAGTAAATTTGATTTTGGGAGTATTTGCTCACCAGCGCTATAATGAATACCATTTTAGCACTAATTAGCACTAATTAGCGTGATTAGCACTAATTCACGGCAATTAGAACTAATTAGCGTGGCGGCACTATAGCAAATGATCTGCTATATGGGGTAAGATACTATATTCAAGCTATTTTTTGGGTTAGTTCCCAATGGTTGGCACATTTAGAGGATCGGTATAGAGTCTTGAAAGCTGATTGCCATTGGTGGGTAGTGATGGTCTCTCCAAGGTCTGTTTCCCATTTTAGATATGGGGTGGATTTGTGGAACATGAGCTTATTCTGCAGTAGGTTATAGAATAGGGAAGTGCCTTAAACAGAGGGAGATGCTTTTTGGAGATACTGCCACCCTTGTTTGTGTAGCAGTATTTCCGGGGAGCTGAGAGAGTTTAGGAAGTGAGATATTTGAAAGTATGAGAAGCAGTCGGTTGGTGGAGGGTGGAATTCTTCTTGAAGCTGTTTTTTTTTTTTTTTTCTCTTTCATTCTTTTACCTAACTGCTACAACTCTCAGCGTTAACAAACAGAAAGGTCAGGGGGTTTAAATTGGGAGGCCATTTAATACTGCCTTTTTGGCTCTCAGGGAATTTGATCCGCTGACCTTACGTTAAATACCGCCACAGTAGGATAGACATGATGTCAACAAGGAGGAAAGGGGATGAGCAAGCTAGCCATGAAAACGTGGGAGGTCAATCCCTTCGGTCGGCTAAAGATAAAGAAAAAGGAGCTCAGTCCACTGTGGCGGGTGCAACTGCAGCAGCTGTAGCAGCAACTGCCATGCTAGAGAGAATGATCCATGCCACGGATCATACACCAAGCAAAGGGGGGCAACAAACCCAAGGTAAATCAACTGCGGACAGAAAGAGTCAGGGGCACCTGAGTTCGTCCACAGGGACCACTGGCACCAAAAACCTTTCAAGTAAAGGGGTAGGCGCGGTGGGGAAGGAAACAGAAATTTCTATCAATCCAATACCCCCCAGCAGAAGGAGAGCCCTCCCTGAAAGATATCTTCATGGCAATTAATGCATGTAAACAATCTTTGAGTGACTTAAGTAACCAAATGGAAGATATTAAAGAGGAGCTAATCATGGTAAGGCAAGAACTTAAGGAAACGGCGGGAAGAGTAACAGAAACGGAGAAGAGGATAAGTCTGATAGAAGATGATTTGTACCCTATGAAACAAGAATCCAAGACATGGAAAGAGAAAATAGACAAACTTACGGAAAAATTTGATGAGATGGAAAATAGACTTCGCAGGGACAGCGTGAGGGTGGTGGGACTCCCGGAAAAGTGTGAAGGCTCAGACCCAATAGCTTTTTTAGAGAAATGGATGATTGAAACTTTTGGAGGAGATTTATTCTCACAGCAGTTTTCAATTGAAAGAGCACATAGGGTTCCCTTTAGCCCCCCCCTCAAGGAAGGCCCCCGAGACCGCTGTTAGTGAAATTTTTAAATTATAAAGATAAAGTAAAACTCCTTAGGAAGGCCAGAGAGATGGGGAGTATTTCTTATAATGGGGCTAGGATATCAATATATCCTGATTTCTCTCCTGACCTTCAAAAACGTAGAGCTGAGTTCTTAGGAGTTAAACGTAGCCTTCAAAAATTTGACATTACTTATGCTCTCCTTTACCCTGCCAGGCTTCGGATAAACGCATGCGGAGGTAGTCAGTTTTTTGATATGCCTGCGGATGCGTTAGCATGGCTAGAAGATAAAAGAGATCAGTTACCAAGGAAACTATAGGGAATCTGGGTTGAAGATGTTACAGAGTATGGGGCACAAATATAGTGAATTATTTAATTTTTGTTTTTTTGGGGGAAGGGTGGGGTGGAGAAATGAAATGGTAAATGGATTTAGATTTAGGAAGGAAGGGGGGGAAAACTGTTGTGTGTGTGTGTGTGGGGGGGGGGGGGAGTGTGATGATCAAAGAGTGTGAGACGGTTATTAAAAAAGCCTCCTGGGGTAACCTAGAATGGTGTGGGGTGGGGTGGGGGGGAGGGTAGGGAGGGCGGGTTTTTTTGGGAGGAGGGAGGACAGGGTGGGGGGGGTAGGGAGCATAGGAAAAGGAATATATTTAGAAGGAGAATTTATGGTACACGGAATCACAAGGAGTTTTATTGTACAGTGAAATATAGCATAACACACTGGGCCCCCGGTTAAACAAAATATAAATGGCACATTAGAATATTGGATAATACTTTGGGCACTGATAAAATAAACACAGATAGAACATGAATGTTTACAGTATGAAAGTATGGGTCTCATGTAATCACGGAGTAGATACACTATCTGACACAAAGGGGTATAATGATAAATATGAAGAGGGGAGGGAAAGGGGAGGGAGGGAGAAAGGAGAGAAGAAAAAAAAATTTTTTTTTTTCCTTTTTGCCTCTGGGAGTAGTACTAATAAGATTCCCTATGGATAACTGGGTACACCTCCTTGAAATTACTAGGATCTGGCTTATTGCTACTACCTTATGGTTCTTCTCTCGATAGTTGTTATATAAAAGTTCAATGGCATTGAATATTGGATCATGGAATGTTCATGGATTGGGTACCCCGGTCAAAAGAGCAGTCGTATTTGATATGTTGGGTATCTTTAGAATAGGAATTGCCTGTCTGCAGGAGACACACCTGACTCAAGACACTAAATCTCAGGTAAGAAACAAGAGATTCCAGTGCCAATTCCACTCTGTGCATACCACCTACTCTAGGGGGGTATCAGTGTTAATAGGGAGAGAGGTGGCTTTCACCTGCAGACAGTGCAAAATAGATGGGGAGGGTCGGTACATTTTTTTGCACTGTATAATAGAAAACCAGGAATATGTGCTGGCAAATGTATATATCCCTCCACCTTTTAAACTTGATGTTTTGTATGATTTATTAGAGTTTATAGTAGACAAGAACAATATACCAATTATAGTAGTTGGGGATTTTAATGTGATAATAAATAAAAAGATTGATAGATTCCCCCCAGGTAATCAGGGTCAGACGCCACAGGGAAACTGTATGAGCCATTTCCTTCAGGAAGCTGGTCTAATGGATCTATGGAGAATACGGAACCCTGGGACATTACAATTTTCATGTTACTCGGGTTCCTATTCTACATTTTCAAGAATAGATCTTGTATTGGGTAATGAGCTAGGTTCTCAAACAATTAAAAATATAACTTACCAACCTAGGGGTGTATCAGATCATTCGCTCCTAACGATCTTGATAAGTATTAAAAATAAGAAGGTTGAGAGGTTATGGAAAATGAACCCAATATGGTTTGGAATTATAGAGGACCAAAATGAGATAATAGCCAAGGTAAATGAGTTTATAAGGTTTAATACGGATACCACAACAAGAGGGATGATGTGGGATGCACTGAAGGCCTATTTGAGGGGTTTATTTATACAACAAGTTTCTAAAATTAAAAAATCCTCGCTAGATTGGGAGGACAAGGTCAGGAAAGAGGTAATAACAGCAGAAAGGGAGTATGTGAAGGATCTAACCCCGGACAAACAAAGTAAATGGGAAAATAAACAACAAATATATAAAGATGCAATGTTTAGGAAGTCCGAACACAAAAGATTATTTCAAAACCAAATAGTATATGGGGAGGGGGAAAGGGTTGGGAAGATGTTGGCCCATTTAGTTAGATCTGGATCCTCACCCTCCATGATACCCGCCATTAGGACAATGAGTGGAGAGATCTCATCTCAGGTAGATGTGATCACAGATACATTTAAAAATTATTTTGAAGAATTGTATACATCCAGGGGGGCTGTGGAGGGAGAGGAGTTAGATAAATTTTTTGGAGATATTGAGATGCCCTCCCTTACAGAGTCAGATAGAGAGATACTAGAAGCCCCGATAACTCTGGAGGAAATCAAATTAGCCGTAATAGAAATGAAAAATCAGAAATCCCCTGGTCCTGATGGACTCCCTGTTGAAACTTATAAAAATTATGGGACGGTGTTACTCCCGGAGCTTCTTAAAATGTTTGAGTGGGTAAAGAAGGAGGGGAAGCTTCCCATATCAATGACTGAAGCCACGATAATAGTGCTGCACAAAGAAGGGAAAGATCCTTTAGATCCCGGGTCCTACAGACCTATCTCCCTATTATGTTCAGATGTGAAAATACTATCAAAGATCTTGGCTACTAGACTAAAGAAAATAATCCATAAACTGGTCCATTCCGACCAGACAGGTTTTATACCCCAAAGATCAACTAGCAGGAATATCAGAAGGTTATTTTTGAACCTGCAGATACCAACTGAAAATACTGGTGCAAGGGCTGTGATGATGCTAGATGTGGTAAAGGCGTTTGACAGTCTTGAATGGGGGTATATATGGCGAGTAATGAAGGAGTTTGGATTCGGTCCTTCCTATATCAGTTGGGTTAAAATTCTTTATAACAACCCCAGGGCAAAGGTCAGAGTGAATAACGTTTTTTCGGATGGATTCCGACTTGAAAGGGGTTCTAGGCAGGGTTGTCCCCTGTCACCCCTGATCTTTGCTCTGGCAATGGAGCCAAAAAAAAAAAAAAGAAACAAAAAAAGAAAAATAAGAAAGAAAAAAAAAGGAGAAAAAAAAAAAAAAAAAGAAGCTGTTCAAATGACTTTAGGGTTTGATTTTTTTGTACAATTGTGATAGGGCTAAAATGCCCTGTTTTTCCAATTCGCTGAGGGACAAGTGAGGGATAATTGTTTGTAAGACCTTGAGTGGGAGAGGCATTGATGTTGTTTGTGATTGTGGAAGGTTTAGGGAGTAGAATGTTTTCCATGCTAGTAAGGAGGCTTGGGTAGGGAGAGGTAGGTTTTTTAGTGGCCAAGGCTTCCAGATTTTGACTAGTAGTAGGGTATTGAGTGAGGGTGCAGGACTGGCAGCTTTTTCAATCTCTGTCTAGAGTTTGTCTGAGGAGGAGGTGAACCGACTCTGTAATTGTGATAAGTGGGTTGCAACCCAATAGTCACGGAGGTCAGTTATACCCATACTGCCCACGTTCCTATGCTTAAGAAGTAGGGCGTGGGAGCTACAGGGTCTCATTTCTTTCCATACAAATTTTATCAGTATCGTGTTAAGTGCTAGCATATGTGTCTTCTTTACAGGTATGGGGAGAGTTCTGAAGAGATATACTATTTGGGGAAGTAACATCATTTACTTTGTGCAGCCTTCCTTCATTTTTCAATAAGAGCGAGGCAGTTGGCATCAGCTAGTTTTGTGACACCAGATACTAATCGTATTCCTAGGTAGGGTATGCCGTCAGTGCTCCAGGTGTAGGGGTAATAGGCTTGGAGTTTGGTACATAGAGCAGGGTCAATGCCAAGATCTAGTAGTAAGGATTTAGTAAAGTTAACCTTATAGTAAGATAGTTTACTGAATGCTGTTAGAATGTTGTGGGTTCCTGCAAGAGAGGATTCTGGGTTTGTCAGGAAGATAATGATGTCATCAGCAAATACGTTTATAATATGAGAACTTTGCTGAAATTTAAACCCATTAATTTGTGGGGATGCTCTGATAGCTTCTGCTAGCAGTTCAATTAGTAAGTTAAAAATGGAAGGAGACAAAGGGCATCCCTGTCTACAGTAGTTCTGTTTGTGATTAGGAAGGGGCGGGAGAGCTTATTGGAAGTGTATACCCTGGTAGACGGTGTAGAATATAGTGCAAGAACTGCCGACAAGATAGGTCTGGTGAACCCAAATTTTTGGAGTGTCTTGTGCATGTATTGCCAATGGATATGGACACATGTCAGAGAAGGCACCCGACCGGTCCCAGCTTGTTGTATGATGCCCAAGACCCTTCTCGTTGCATACGACGCCTGTTGTCCAGGGACAAAGCTCGACTGGTCTGGTTTGATTAAGGTGGACAAAGTAGGGGTTAGCCTTTGGGCAAGTATTTTTGCATACAATTTAACATCGGAATTCAACAGAGAGATTGGCCTATAGTTAGTTCGACATGTAGAATTCTTCTCTCGTTTTGGTATTGTCACAATATAGGCATGCAGCATTTCAGAAGGAAAAAGACAAAGGTCATCACAGCCACAAACACAGAGGAGAGAGATGGGATGAGGATTTCCATTAAATGTTTGTAGTTGTCATTTGTTAGCCCATCAGGACTCGGGAATTTCCCCAAAGGGAGGGACCTGATAGCTTTGCTGATTTCCTGGGGGGGTTATAGGTGCATTGAGTGTTTGGAGTTTGTAATGATAGGTAGGCAAAGGGAGGTGAGAAATTATTCAATATCGGGCCCTTGTGGCTGAGGGGTATTGGAATTTTCCTTTAAATTGTAAAGGGAATTAAAATAGGAGGCAAAGGCGTCTGCAATCTTCTTGGTATTAATGATTTTGTTCTTAGATGTTGGGTCTAATAAGAACTCTATTTTAGATTGCAGTTTTTTAGCTTTAAAGTGATTTGCTAGAAACGTACCCTCCTTGCTCCCTGAGGAGTAGTGCATTAATCTAAGGGCTCTAAGATGTTTGTGGTGCTGTTCTATGAGCAAGGCCCGCAGTTCTGTGCGCAATTTACATAAAGTTGTGCATGTAGGTTGGGATGTGTTGGTTTTGATGATGGACTCAAGAGGCCAAATGTCTCCCAATAGTTTGTCAAGCCACAACAACCTCTGCCTTTTGTTACAAGAACACATTTGTATGAAGATACCTCTAATGATAGCCTTACGGGTACACTATACAGTGAAATGGTTTGAAACAGTATCCAAGTTCATTTGAAAATATTCCTGGAGATGCTTTGTGATGACGCTGACGTTTTGGGGTGAGTTGAGTACCTGGGAGTTGACTCTCCAAATATAAACAGGGTTGGGTGTGTCCTCTTCCCCTATTGATATAGATACAGGAGCATTGTCTGACCATGAGATATCATATATAGTGGAAGAGGATACAGCCTGCAACAACACCTTATCGACTAGTATCATTTCAATTCTAGAGTATGAGTTGTGGGGTAAAGAATGGAAAGTGTAATCACGCTCTTCAGCATGCTGGCATCTCAAGGTGTTGTATATATCTTCATAAAACATAGAACAGTTAGTAAAAAGCATAAATGATTTCAATGCTGCACATTACTTGTGGAGGGAGTATCATGGAAATAAGCTCCATTTGAAGGGGAGGTCGATTATAATAGATGTTGCGGGTCTTGGGATTAGAGGCGATCATGGTGTATGAAACTTTGGCTTGAGTTTGTGGGATAAAACATGCCATTAGTTTCGGGTGTTTATCCCTGTAGGAGGTGAGCTGCATGTGTTTTCCTGATCTGGGAGAATGTCCCTTGAATGGATAAATGCAAGGCCCTCATTTAGAGTTGTAATTACTGAAGTAGCATCATTATAGATGACAGTGAGCTTCACAGGGTAGCCCCAGCGGTAAGTGATGTTGTGATTACGCAGTGCTTTTGTAATCGTCAAAAGTGATTTTCTCCTTTGCAGAGTATACTGAGAGAGGTCTGAGTACGTATGGAGGTGGGAGAATTTCTCAGGCAATTGTGTTGCTTTGCGGAAGTTGGACATGAATAGGTCCTTGACATTATAGAAATGTACCCTCATAATGAAATCTCGGGGGACGTCATCAGGAAGGTATGAGAGTTTGGGCAGGCTGTGGATCCTGTCAATAATTATTTCAGACATTGGAATAGATGGTAGGACATCTCTAAATTAGGTCACTTGTGTATTGGTTCAATTGAATATTTAGGATCGATTCAGGAACACCTCTGAACTTCACATTATTCTGCCTAAAGCGGTCTTCCATATCTGCAACTTTGGCTTTAAGCTTTTTTTGCACCTCATCATCCTGCTCATTGTGTGCATCTATCAAGTTGCAAATTCCCCCATTTTATGTTCAATATGAGCCACTCTGCCACCCAGTTCCTGCACTATGTTTTGAAATTGGTCACACATTCCATTAGATCAGCATGCAGGGAAGCCCGCAGGGACACTAACATGTCCTTTAAGGTGGTTTGTAGCAGAAAAGAAACTGAAAGTGTCAGCTAAGTCTCTGGTAGTGCTGGAGGAGTTATAGCTGTGGCTTAGCTCAATAGGAGATACACCAGCAGACAGCCGTGGTTTGCTTTTTGCAGGGCTCTGTGACATGGGAGTAGATACCGTTGGTGACCTTGGCTGTGTTGCCTTAGAAGCTCCTGGTTGAAGAGGGCTCTGTGCAGAGTGCGAGGAGCCGCAGGATGAGGCTGGCAAGCTGCCTCCACCACCATCTTGTGCATGCAGCTGTTTAAGAGGGAGAAAGAAACGTGGCAGCTTCTTATTGTTAGAAGCGCCCTTCCTTCGCCTGGTCATGCCTACAAGTACCGGGATGTTCATGTGGCAGGCTGCGATATTAATGGCACTATGGGTTGCCTCTAGATGGTAGAATCCACGGTGTTATGGAGGAGCTGTTGTTTCAGGCTTCCATTCAGCAGTGCAGTAGCCACACCCTCCTTCTCTTTTTATATGGACAAGGATGCACATTCATTTGTACTATGATCTATAATTAAAATTATAATTTGATTACTAGCTCTTGCAAAATCAGGAACAAGTACAGTAGCTTTTCTTTTACAATATATTTTAAAAACTGCCACGAGTTTAACCCATATTAACCATCCAGAATAATGCACAAGGATTATGACATGCACTATGCACCTTTTGACTGCAGATACCTTCCCAAAACAGACCACTAAGTAAGACTTTCTTGAGAAGGTTTTTGTGCAGTTTTCTACCAATAAAATGTATTTTATAAAGGCTTTCACATTTTATTAAATCACTTTGCATGTTGTAGATTGCCCATAAACATTTATAGCAGCTTAGATTATTTTTCCTCTGAATAATTTAATATTGCCCACGATCAAATCTTTAAAATGTGGAGATGGATTTTTTTATGCCGTCACTTGGTTTATAGAATGTGTTCCTATAAAACCATGCATCTAATATTCAATGGTTTACAGTAAATCCTTAACACAGTAGAGTTGTGAACTGCAAAGGGAAGACAAACACTTATGGGGTGTGTTATTATGATGGCTTATGCTAATTAAATTGAAGCATCAATGCTTAATTTATACATTATCAGCAAGTGCAAGGGGACAAACCTCTTTCTTAAGTCAAGCTTTATCTTGTTAAGAGGATTTACCTCTCTATTTCCTGTAATAAAGAGCTATTTTTTTTAAAACTGTACTGGGAAAGCAAAACACGATCCCACACAGCTCTCCTGCCAGTTGCCATGGAAGTGTAGATCTCAACTCTAAGCTCAATATATTGGCTGCAATTAGGTTAATTAGAACATTATCTCAAAGTACACAGCTATTGTATGAAAACATTCTTATTAGATGTACTGCCTACACTACAATAAAACAGTTTTTTTTTAACTATTATATTTTCCAATTACAAAACATATTTCTTTCACTTTGGAATTATCAAGATAGTGATGTTAAATATATATTTTAAGGAGTGTTCAGATTTCTCAATATTGAAAAGTAAATCTTAGAAGAGATGCATTAATCGGTCTCATATAATACTTATTTTTGTTAAAAAGCTTGCATTTCACAGGAAGTAAAAGAATAAACCAATGCTGTATTTCTGCAGAATGCATTATTCTAAAAAGGCTGGTAAAGGGAGGAACACCATTTATTTCCTGAGATAGGAACATATAATTTTCTCCAGCTTGCATTATTCTGTTTACTGCTAGAAATGTTCTTTATTAAATAATTACGGGTTGGTATGGTTTGCTGTTTACATCTTTACTGAACGCAGGAAAAAGGTAATGCCTATGTGGTTATTTATTAGATGAAACAACATTTCGAGGAATGAGAAAAGTGGTTCAGTGGCTAGCACTGGCGTCATAGTTTAGTGTAAGCTGCATGGAGTTTGTACTGGAAAACATTCTACTGTATCTTTCCAAAAGTTAAAGGACAATTTCAGCTTTTCTAAAGACTGATTCAGCTTAAATAAGATAAGAAAAATATATAACTGCTATGTACAGTACAATATTTTACAGTTACATTTAATAAAAATAGATTCCTATTTCATTTTGCAGCTTGCCGTATTATTTGTAACCATCAAATTCAAACTTCTGTTTTTTGCACCTATGGTCTCAGTGTTTAATGTCAGAATTTCCTAAAATCCACATACCTTTGCTCTTTTAATTGGTTCCCTATCTCTTCCAGAAGTGCACAAGGTCAAATTGCAGGGAGCCTGTTGAATGGAAAAGGGTATTCCCAGAAATGTACCTTGATTTAATTCACTGTAATGTTCCATGGTGTGGGACATCATTTTTGAGACACAACCAATGGGATGCCAGTGGTGCACTAGAACTGATAAAGTAATTAAGCAAAACTAATCACTTAAACTTCAAACATTTCAGCAAGTGCAACAGAAGCTTTAAAATTTTAACAGGTAATAAGCAAGGATCTCTAAATAAAATATGTTAAAATCCTTGCAATGAAATTGCATTTTTTCTTGAACAGAGAACTATAGTGGCAGCATTTAGTTGGAGTGGTGGTAAATTTATCCCTAGGCACCATCCAAAATCTCTTTCATATGAGTAGATTAATTTATCCTGACATTATCTTCTTGATGCCAGGTGCTGATCAGTGATACCAGCCACATTAGAGCATGAATAACAGCCTGTACTCCCTGTTTGGAGAACCCAGGCTTTATAGCACAAGGAAAGAAGATCCACAATGTAACAAATCTCAAAAGCACAAGCAGCTCAGACCTACATAAACCATATAAACCTAGGCTGTGTATTAAAGTGGAAGTAAACTTATTTCTTTTTAATTTGCTAACAGGCAGGGTATTTATGACAGAAGAGAACCTATCTATCTCTTCTGCCATAAATGCATCCTCCCGCATGTCAGCTGTCATGTACACTGAGCTGCGCATGCACAGCTTAGCAACTATTTATGGCCCTGATATGTGCTACAGCGATGTGATTCCTGTGTGCATACACAGGAGTGACATCATCACGGCCAGGCCTATCACATGGCTAAAGGCCTGGAATACAAAAGGAAGACTGGGCAAATATAGAGGTGCCGGGAGCCCACCGGATCGATCCCACTGCAGCGCTAGAGGGCACAGTTTGACAGGTAAGCCTGCCATAATGTCTTAATATGCTGTGCATATTAGTACGTTATGGCATAACCCACCTAGGGGCCCCTAAAAATTATATAGCAGGGTTAACTGCCGCTTTAAGATGCATCAACTCTTAATAGTACATGAACCATTACATATTCCATAGCACACAATTCATTCTTAAGCCTTCCTGAAAGTAGTTTGATTTGGGCATTTAGCCAGAAGAAGCATAGAATGCAGTAGAGGTAAGTAGAATTAATTTCCCTTTTATCTTTTAATAGACAAAGGGGTTGATTTACTAAAGGCAAATCCACTTTGCACTACAAGTGCACTTGGAAGTAAAGTCGCTGTAGATCTGAGGGGACATGCAAGGAAAACAAAAAACAGCATTTTTGCTTGCACACAATTGGATGATAAAAATCAACAGAGCTTCCCCTCATATCAGATCTTCCCCTCAGATCTACAGCGACTGCGCTTCCAAGTGCACTTGTAGTGCAAAGTGGATTTGCATTTACTAAATCAACCCCAAATTGTAGCAAGGTTTAGAGAAAAATGCTATCAGTAGTTTTGTGTTATTTTCATCTTGGCATATACTGTATATATATATCTATATATATCTATCTATCTATATATATATATATATATATATATATATATATATACATCTTAAACCTTACCCTGCTATTCAGGTTTGTTATAGATTTCAAGGGGGGAAAAATTTAAATAGCAGACCCTTAAACAAGCATTCAGCCATGCTGGCCAGGAAAGTGAGGGGGCAAAACCCCTGATCCTAAAACATATCAGGCCCTTAACTTGGGGAGGGTCCCCTGCCAGAGCACCTTGTCCTCATGTTAATGAGAACAAGTGCCTCTTCCCCACAACCACTGGCCTGATGGTTGCGGGGGTCTGTGGGAGGGGACCTATCAGAATCTGGAAGCCACCTTTACAAATAATGGGGCCCCAAATATCCCCCAAAGCAAATTTGCAAGGGGTACATAGTATCTCTAATTATTGACCAAAAAAAATGTAAACAGTACATAAACACACAGACACGCTAGGACAAGTCCTTTGTTTAAAAGAAAAGTCCCGGGATGCAATTCTGTCATTAAATACATTGTTCAGTAATGCAGATCTTCATCTATTACAATGAATGATGCCCACAGCTCACCGTAAGAAAAACTGACGCGTCTGATCCTGAAAACTGCTCCTAATGAGCCTTTTATTGGGAATAAATAGTAATAAATTGCCATATTTAAAAAAGTGCATTTTCCTGTAATTCTTCCAACACAACACTTATGTAATTCGTGCACCCTTATATATTTACCCTTCAACATAATCAACACAAAATAGAACAAGGGTCCCTTTTTCAATGGATTGTGATCACCAAGAAATGTAAATGCATTTTTGTTTATTTGTGTGAGCATTGGATGTTTGTGCAGTGAAAGCAAATTTAATTCCAGATCATCCAACATTTGGTATATACAAATGGGGATTTGGGACTTTATATGAAGCGCTTAGGTAGTGGAGATAAAAAGTGCCATGTTAAATTACATTATGAAATGTTTTTTGGTTGTAATAAATAACAAACAATAAAAAAAATTATTCATTTTATATACAATAAGCACAAATTTTGAGTATAGCCTCATGTAATAGAAAATAACAAATTTGTTTATAAAAACGTACCATCATCCACATTAATATGCAAAAACAGAGAAGAGTGGGAACAAGGGGACAGTGGCTGATGTTGGCCCGGTAGTATTCCCACCCTGGAAAAAACTGGACTATATCGGTACAGATAGGCAACAATAAAAATTAATAAATAAAAGGTTTATTACAAAGAAGAAAAATACATGTTGTACTTGTTAAAATTGCAAAAACAGAGGCTCGGGAATGCCCCAGGGACATCTGTAGTTACAGAGTATAGAATGGTCTGGTTCTCGACTAGTTTTGCGGTATTACCGCTTCCTCAGGAGGACCAATCTATGAGACAGATAATAGAAGTAATACAAACATAATACATACAAACATTGTAATGCAGCATGTAAAAACCAACATAACCTAAGAGGTAAATACAGAAATGGCTTACCCTATATTTAGGTGAATATGTGCGGCATCCAGCTGCCCAAACAAAACTCCCCCGCGGCGGACAAGGGTGATTGTACGGAATTCCCTGAATGGATAACAAATAGCAATTGAGGGGTCTAGTATATCAGCTGGTTAGGGGAAAAAGGATTAGCCGTTAGCATAGGGGAGGGAGATAAATAAGGGCAGAAAGGAAAGAGGGAATGAGAAAGGAGAAAGGAGAAGGATAGAAATGGGGGAGGGAAAATAGGAGGGGGGATAATGGGGATTGGGGGGGGGGGAGAAGGGAAGGGGAAAGAAAAGGGATGGGAGAGGGGGGGAAAAGGGCAGGGAGGGAGAGGAAAGGGGGAAGGGCAAGGCAAGTGGTGGGGAGGGAGGATATAGGCTAGAGGGGGAAGGAAGGGAAGGGGGACTGGAGGTGGGAAGGGGAGGGGAGGGAAGGACAGGTGGAGAGAGTCAGGAAAGAGGAATGGGGGGGGGAAGCAGGGGAGGGGGGAAGAGGGTAGGACAGGTAAGGCACAGAAACAAGGAGAAAAGAGAAAAAAAGGGGGGATAAAGTGCCCACACCCTCGCTAGTGATATTGAGGCATATGGTGTAACTTACCATGATTATTGGCCCAAGGGGTGATATGGTACCAAGCCACATAGAGGCTTCTTGATAACGCAGAGGTCAGATGGCCCATAGGAAACAAGAGCACCTACTGTGTCCACCGAGAAGGGGATCAGAGGGGGTACATGGCTGTGGGAGCCCAGCGGTATGAGAGAATACCCACAGGGTAACATGGAAATCTGTCAATGAAAGCGTATCACATATAACATGAGATACAGGATAGTATCCGTAAGACGGTATCAATAGTAGATAACGTGGGGTAAAGGATAGTATCCAGGGTAAAAATTGAGGATAAACGTACCCAAAGATGTCCCCGGTAAGACAGCGGAGGCGTCCCTTCCATCCAAGCCCCACATGTGCAGGTCTTCAGTGGGGAGAGCCGCACTGCTCACGCCAAAAGGCCCGAGGGCCCATTAAGTGAGCTCCCCAACCCGGAGACGCCCACGACGCCGCCGTCCGGCGGCGCCTGACGTCGCCGGGTCAGTTTCCCCGCACTGCGCAGGTGCGCGACCAGCGCTACTGCGCAAGCGCGTTCAAGGCGAGCCCGTGGGCAGAGAGCCCTGGGCTCGAGGAGAGCAAGCAGGGGATAAACAAGACACATCATCCCTGCCAGGGGAAACACAAGTCCGCCGCTAAGGGAGGCAAAGGCAGCCACGAACCGCACCAGGCACCCAGGGATCGCCAAAACAATGAAATGACATTTAAACAATAATGAAAAGAAAAATGATAAATATGTAAACAATGTGTAGGTAAAAATAAGTATGAGTGGCAGTGTGAATGCCACAATGACAATTACGGTGTTTGGTAAACACAGAGGGAATTGACACTCCATAGACGGCTAAGATTACAAGGGGAACCCATTAACGGAAGCCATTATGTAAGGTGAAGGGGGTAGTGCACAAGGACAGGTTATGGGTAGGTGATAAGGGTGGGGAACCGTAGCCAGGGGTAATCACTGGACTGCGGGCACATTCTGGATGATAGGAGGTGGGTGAGCAAAACAAATTAAAGAATTGATGAGGTGAAAGGGGTAGTGAAGAATGTGGGACAGTGATCTTGGAACAAGTGCGCTGTAGGTGGAGTAGTGTAGTGAGTATAAGGAATAATGAGGGTGATGTAGTGTAATGGCAACCCACAGGAGGGAGGCCAAATTAATTCAAATGGAAGTGAAGGGTATCCCAGAGGTGATAAATTTGGGGATCTAATGACATAGGAGGCAGATATCACCATACAATGTCGTACTCAAAAGTTGTACAAGGATAGTTGCAGATGATGCGATAGTATAACAATATGATAAGATTAATTAAGAGGTTTATCATGGGTAAAAATCAGCTAAGGATTCTAAATGTGGATAACAGAAATAATCACAGTTGGGCCGGAAAGTTTCCGGTCCATGAAACACATACTCTTAGGTAAAGGCAGCGAGTTAAAGCTGAATAACCCAACTAATGAAGCATAGTAAGTTGCACCTAAAGTCTAAACTTGATATAATAAGATGGCTAGAAGAGTGGCTGTATGGAGATGGTAAGTCTGCCTGATCCGTAGTGGGAGTATCCAGGTGTCTGAACCGTGTAGGAGGGGCAACTACCAACGTAATCGATAATAGGCACACATGAATGGTAGTAAACTTAAGAGTTAGAGGCACTCAGGGGAGAGAGAAAGGGGTGTGTTATCCTCCCAATGAATATGCACAAATTTTGAGTATAGCCTCATGTAATAGAAAATAACAAATTTGTTTATAAAAACGTACCATCATCCAAATTAATATGCAAAAACAGAGAAGAGTGGGAACAAGGGGACAGTGGCTGATGTTGGCCCGGTAGTATTCCCACCCTGGAAAAAACTGGACTATATCGGTACAGATAGGCAACAATAAAAATTAATAAATAAAAGGTTTATTACAAAGAAGAAAAATACATGTTGTACTTGTTAAAATTGCAAAAACAGAGGCTCGGGAATGCCCCAGGGACATCTGTAGTTACAGAGTATAGAATGGTCTGGTTCTCGACTAGTTTTGCGGTATTACCACTTCCTCAGGAGGACCAATCTATGAGACAGATAATAGAAGTAATACAAACATAATACATACAAACATTGTAATGCAGCATGTAAAAACCAACATAACCTAAGAGGTAAATACAGAAATGGCTTACCCTATATTTAGGTGAATATGTGCGGCACCCAGCTGCCCAAACAAAAGGGGGGATAATGGGGATGGGGGGGGAGAGAAGGGGAGGGGAAATAAAAGGGATGGGAGAGGGGGGGGGAAGGGCAGGGAGGGAGAGGAAAGGGGGAAGGGCAAGGCAAGTGGTGGGGAGGGAGGATATAGGCCCCTTTCCTCTCCCTCCCTGCCCTTTTTCCCCCCCTCTCCCATCCCTTTTCTTTCCCCACCCCTTCTCTCCCCCCCCCATCCCCATTATCCCCCCTCCTATTTTCCCTCCCCCATTTCTATCCTTCTCCTTTCTCCTTTCTCATTCCCTCTTTCCTTTCTGCCCTTATTTATCTCCCTCCCCTATGCTAACGGCTAATCCTTTTTACCCCTAACCAGCTGATATACTAGACCCCTCAATTGCTATTTGTTATCCATTCAGGGAATTCCGTACAATCACCCTTGTCCGCCGCGGGGGAGTTTTGTTTGGGCAGCTGGGTGCCGCACATATTCACCTAAATATAGGGTAAGCCATTTCTGTATTTACCTCTTAGGTTATGTTGGTTTTTACATGCTGCATTACAATGTTTTTATTATGTTTGTATTACTTCTATTATCTGTCTCATAGATTGGTCCTCCTGAGGAAGTGGTAATACCGCAAAACTAGTCGAGAACCAGACCATTCTATACTCTGTAACTACAGATGTCCCTGGGGCATTCCCGAGCCTCTGTTTTTGCAATTTTAACAAGTACAACATGTATTTTTCTTCTTTGTAATAAACCTTTTATTTATTAATTTTTATTGTTGCCTATCTGTACCGATATAGTCCAGTCTTTTCCAGGGTGGGAATACTACCGGGCCAACATCAGCCACTGTCCCCTTGTTCCCACTCTTCTCTGTTTTTGCTTATATACAATAACAAATGTATTCATATCATGTAAATATAAGAATTATACACATAACATAGTGGAAAATATATATGCACGTATACAGTACATGGTTCGATATTGAAATAGCATAGTATTCTTGGCAGACACATGCCTGGTACCGATCAGTGCAATCGCATGGTATATTTGTATATACTGAATCAAGAGGTTGGAAAAAACAACAATGGTATAAAAGAGTAGAATTCCATATAGAATATAGCTGGGACATCAAAAACAAAGCTCAACGCGTTTTGTGGGTATTCCCCACTCATCAGGAGCTGATGTAACCAAAGTTCCAACTCTGACAGCAAGTGCAGTGCGCGGCAATGGGCGTGGGGCGGGCCAGAAACATAGCCTCTCCACGGGAGCTGAGGCGGCATAAATATAGATGCAACAATGGGCAGGGTGAAGAAGGGCAAGATGGAGCAGAATATGTTCAAAATCAGGAGTGTGTGGTGATGGGAGCAAGCGTATTCGATAAGGACGCCCAAATGTACTCTCTTGCTGGCCCCACACACACACAATCTTGCCTCTTTTCGGTCCCAAATCCCCTTTTGTATATACCAAATATCGGGATGGAGGCACTTAATTGCGCCTCATTTAAAGTCCCAAACTCCCTTTTTCTTTTTCCAGATCATCCAACATAATTTTTGGAACGGGCGATGACTCTGGGAAGGGAATATATTAATTTATTTACATATTTTTTTTTCATGTGCGGTACAGAAATACCAATAGTGATCTATTGCTGGTTGCAGTAATTAATATAGCAGTGATCTACTGCTGCAGGGATAGACTGCAGACATGCAACAGTTCAGCCTCTGTACTAAGAGAAAAGCGAAGTCACGGGACTACATCTAAAGTGCTGGGACAGATTAAGCTCATGATGGAAAGTTTTTAATGGATTTTAAATAGTCCTGTACATTTATAATGTTATACAACTATGAGCCACGTCAAACAAATATTAGTAATGGTTGCATTTTTGTGAAGGAAAATTGGTTTGGGTCAATTTTAATTTAACAGTTTTTCTTTTCTTTAGTAAACAGATCTCTGTTTTTATTATCTTTGCTTTACAAAAAAACATTTAGTATATGAATACCCAGAGCACTAAGGGTTAATTGAAAGGACAGCACAGTAGTAATGTTCTACTTTTAGGTAATCTTGATCTCATGGGCTCTCAAATGAAGCTGTCCAATGAGAAATGAGTCTCTGCTGAGACTACGTTCACTTGAGTGTGTGAGTTCTAGCCTGAACGTAAGCTCTATAAACAAAGGAGTCTTTCAAAAGGAGAAAAATATATTGCGATGTGGTGACTAGCTCCACCTGCTAGCTCAGAAATGATAAAAAAGATAATATTCAATTTGTTATACAGTATTTCCCCCATCCTGCACTGCTTATGTAAATGAGTGAGGCAAATATGGCCTGCCCCAATGTTTACATTCTCTATCCAAAATCAGTGTATTTTCTGGCAGCACCTGTGCAATAAAGCCTTCTCCCATTGGTCTCCATTATGAAGTAGGGTAAAGTACAGTATTAGGTATGTACTTTAACAGCTTCCAGACTGAACATCACTCATTTACTGCAGCAGGGCAGCCCAACTGCGTGAAACAACATACCTGTACGTTGTTTCCTCTTTGGGGTCTGGGGAATGCACATGCTGCCAGCGACCCGTTCCCACTGTGATTGGACACAGTGGGAGCCAATCCGCTGGTCCAGCAGCCACAATGGCCACCGGGACCCGCCAATCTTTTACTGGAAATGCAGAACGGTGGTCTGCCTATGTAAACAAGGCAGACCACCGTTCTGTCAGAAAGGAAGAAAGAGATCTTGTCTTCCTGCTAATCAGGAACACAGATATCTCTCTTCCTCCAGTTAAACTATCCCCCACTCTCCCCAGGAGCACACTTAACCCTTTGTTTAAACCTGATGCTAACCCCTTCACTGCCAGTGTCATTTATACAGTGAAAGTGCATTTTTTTTAGCACAGATCACTGTATTAGTGTCATTGGTCTCCAAAAAGTGTCACTTAGGGGGTCATTTACTATAGACCCGGAAAGTACTGGGCACTATTGCAAATAATAGCGCCCATTTTAGCCAAATAAAATTTTAACAGGCGAATGTGCGAATGAAAAAGAGCGCTATTAGTGCTGAACAAACGTTAGTAAATCCAAAATCAGCTCTAATTAGCGATTCCGCATATGTGCAAATGTCAATTTCTACTAAGTTGTTATATAGCACTGCACTGTAACCATGATCCATGTATGTGAAAGAAACATTTTTATGTGAGATGTGCTCTACCTCGTGTGCATCTATTGATGTATATTGCAATTAGTATTCCTAGTTTTTTCCTTCTTTTGCTAACGAATGTAGTTATGAATGATTATTACATAGTAACGTCTGCTATTCTGTAAAGTTACATGTAAAAAACATTTAGGTTACCTATTTGTTGTATGTTGTTTTTGATTTTTTAATTTAGGTGACTATAAAGAGGTAATTATTTATGTTCATTCTTTAATCATACCACACTATTATGCAGGTCTCATACTTAGCATACGTAGCACAATGGCTTAGCGGTCTGCTCAGATGTCTCCACAGCACTCATGGTACAAGTTCAAATACCTACCATCCACCAGCTGTGTTTATTTTTTCAGTGCACAAGCGAATTAAAATAAACAAAGAAATGTAAACTGCTCGTTAGCTAGTGTGTGGTGTTTGGAATTTCACACCATAATATTATTGAATACTTACAAACCATTGCATGCATTTGAAAAGTTTGGCATTGGCATTTGGCATTTGGCATTTGCCTTTTTTTCACCAATTCAATCTTTTGGTATTTCTCTGTGGGATTTGAATGATGAGTCCTTCAAAGCCTGGACTTTCAAGGTAGAAGTGCTGACCACTAGCCGATTGGGCATAGCCCAATCACACATCGAAAATACATTTATTAGTGTTTGATATTTCTTCTTCCTGAGCTGTCTCTCCTGCCGCCGCTGTCTTCTCCCACTGATGTGTTCTTCCATGCAGCTGGTTACCCGCTAATAAAAAAAAGTCGGCCTTCTGTGGCCATCCGATAATGTCACCTGGAGAATCCGCTCCATGGCTATGTAAGAAAAGCCACACAGCGGGTGAGAACACAGTGGAGGAAGACCACCACAGAAGAAGAGCAGCTTTTTTTATTAGCGGGTAAGCGGTACTGAAGAACCCAGCAGATGGATAAGATGGCGGTGGGAGAGATGGCTCTGGGAGAATAAAGCTTGGGGAGAAGATGGAACAGCATCTGGAGAAGACGGCTTGGGGAAGAAGACAGCTCGGAGCTATTTTACAATAAAGGACTTGTCAAAAACCAGCTATTGATTTTTTTACATTTCACTGCTTTTTTTGGTGAACAGGTAGGGGTACGATGTACCCCATACCTATTTACATAGGGGGGCAGGATCTGTGAGCCCCCTTGTTAAATTCTGATAAACCCCCTTGCCAGCAGACCGACAACCACCGACCAGGGTTGTTGGGAAGAGGCCCTTGTTTGAGGCATGTGGCCTGGTACGGTTCAGAAGGGGAGGGTGCTCGCTCGTCCCCCCCTATCCTGACCTCCAGGCTGCATGCTCGGATAAGTGTATGGTATGGATCTTGGGGGGACCCCATGTCAATTTTATTTTACATTTTGGTGTGGGGTTCCCCTTAAAGTCCAAAACAGACCCAAGGGGCCTGGTATGCACTGGGGGGGACCCTACGTTTTTTTCCTTGATTTTTGGAATTCCACACCATAATATTATTGAATAAGTACATACCATTGCATGCATTTGAATAGTTAAAATATGGAATAAACCAAACTGATATGCATTGCCTAATCATGCTGCTGAGTACAATGCATGCTTTCAGGAGGTGATACTGTCAGTGGGATTTGAATTCATGGCTTGAACCTTTGAGGGGAGAAGGGAATACCACTATGCTACAGAGCTGAGCACATGCCCACAGAGAAAATACATACAAAATACATTTACTATTGTTTGATTCTATACAATAATGTTTTGCATTTCAGGCATTAATATTATAGTAACAACCATGCTCATGCTGATGTGGCATTGGCTAATAGGCGTTCGCCTCTTTTCATCATATGCTACTGAGTCTAATGCAGATACCATCTGTGTGATTTTCAGCCATTTGAGCACAATTATATTAAGAACTAGGGATGAGCCGAACACCCCCCTGTTCGGTTCGCACCAGAACATGCGAACAGGAAAAATGTTCGTTCGAACATGCGAACACTGTTAAAGTCTATGGGACACGAACATGAATAATCAAAAGTGCTAATTTTAAAGGCTAATATGCAAGTTATTGTCATAAAAAGTGTTTGGGGACCTGGGTCCTGCCCCAGGGGACATGGATCAATGCAAAAAAAAGTTTTAAAAACGGCCGTTTTTTCAGGAGCAGTGATTTTAATAATGCTTAAAGTCAAACAATAAAAGTGTAATATCCCTTTAAATTTCGTACCTGGGGGGTGTCTATAGTATGCCTGTAAAGGGGCGCATGTTTCCCGTGTTTAGAACAGTCTGACAGCAAAATGACATTTTGAAGGAAAAAACTCATTTAAAACTACCCGCGGCTATTGCATTGCCGACAATACACATAGAAGTTCATTGATAAAAACGGCATGGGAATTCCCCAAAGGGGAACCCCGAACCAAAATTAAAAAAAAAAAAATGACGTGGGAGTCCTCCTAAATTCCATACCAGGCCCTTCAGGTCTGGTATGGATATTAAGGGGAACCCCGGCCAAAATTAAAAAAAAAAAATGACGTGGGGTTCCCCCTAAATTCCATACCAGACCCTTCAGGTCTGGTATGGATTTTAAGGGGAACCCCGCGCCAAAAAAAAAAAAAAACGGCGTGGGGTCCCCCCAAACATCCATACCAGGCCCTTATCCGAGCACGCAACCTGGCAGGCCGCAGGAAAAGAGGGGGGGACGAGAGTGCGGCCCCCCCCCTCCTGAACCGTACCAGGCCACATGCCCTCAACATTGGGAGGGTGCTTTGGGTTGGCCCACAAAACACCTTGTCCCCATGTTGATGAGGACAAGGGCCTCATCCCCACAACCCTGGCCGGTGGTTGTGGGGGTCTGCGGGCGGGGGGCTTATCGGAATCTGGAAGCCCCCTTTAACAAGGGGACCCCCAGATCCTGGCCCCCCCCTGTGTGAAATGGTAAGGGGGTACATAAGTACCCCTACCATTTCACGAAAAAGTGTCAAAAATGTTAAAAATGACAAGAGACAGTTTTTGACAATTCCTTTATTTAAATGCTTCTTCTTTCTTCTATCTTCCTTCATCTTCTGGTTCTTCTGGTTCTTCTGGCTCTTCTGGTTCTTCCTCCGGCATTCTCGTCCAGCATCTCGTCCGCGGCGTCTTCTATCTTCTTCTCCTCGGGCCGCTCCGCACCCATGGCATGGGGGGAGGCTCCCGCTCTTCTTCTTTTCTTCTCTTCTTCTCTTCTTCATTTTCTTCTCCGGGCCGCTCCGCAATCCATGCTGGCATGGAGGGAGGCTCCCGCTGTGTGACGGCGCTCCTCGTCTGACAGTTCTTAAATAACGGGGGGGCGGGGCCACCCGGTGACCCCGCCCCCTCTGACGCACGGTGACTTGACGGGACTTCCCTGTGACGTCACGGGGAATGCCACAGGGAAGTCCCGTCATGTCCCGTGCGTCAGAGGGGGCGGGGTCACCGGGTGGCCCCGCCCCCCATTATTTAAGAACTGTCAGACGAGGAGCGCCGTCACACAGCGGGAGCCTCCCTCCATGCCAGCATGGGTTGCGGAGCGGCCCGGAGAAGAAAATGAAGAAGAGAAGAAGATGAAGAAGATGAAGAGAAGAGCGGGAGCCTCCCCCCCATGCCATGGGTGCGGAGCGGCCCGAGGAGAAGAAGATAGAAGACGCCGCGGACGAGATGCTGGACGAGAACGCCGGAGGAAGAACCAGAAGAGCCAGAAGAACCAGAAGAACCAGAAGATGAAGGAAGATAGAAGAAAGAAGAAGCATTTAAATAAAGGAATTGTCAAAAACTGTCTCTTGTCATTTTTAACATTTTTGACAGTTTTTTAGTGAAATGGTAGGGGTAAGAACCCCCTTACCATTTCACACAGGGGGGGCCGGGATCTGGGGGTCCCCTTGTTAAAGGGGGCTTCCAGATTCCGATAAGCCCCCCACCCGCAGACCCCCACAACCACCGGCCAGGGTTGTGGGGATGAGGCCCTTGTCCTCATCAACATGGGGACAAGGTGTTTTGGGGGGCTACCCCAAAGCACCCTCCCAATGTTGAGGGCATGTGGCCTGGTACGGTTCAGGAGGGGGGGGCCGCACTCTCGTCCCCCCCTCTTTTCCTGCGGCCTGCCAGGTTGCGTGCTCGGATAAGGGTCTGGTATGGATTTTTGGGGGGACCCCATGCCGTTTTTTTTTTTTTTTTGGCGCGGGGTTCCCCTTAAAATCCATATCAGACCTGAAGGGCCTGGTATGGAATTTAGGGGGACCCCCACGTCATTTTTTTTTTTAATTTTGGTTCGGGGTTCCCCTTTGGGGAATTCCCATGCCGTTTTTATCAATGAACTTCTATGTGTATTGTCGGCAATGCAATAGCCGCGGTAGTTTTAAATGAGTTTTTTCCTTCAAAATGTCATTTTGCTGTCAGACTGTTCTAAACACAGGAAACATGGGCCCCTTTACAGGCATACTATAGACACCCCCCAGGTACGAAATTTAAAGGGATATTACACTTTTATTGATTGACTTTAAGCATTATTAAAATCACTGCTCCTGAAAAAACGGCCGTTTTTAAAACTTTTTTTTGCATTGATCCATGTCCCCTGGGGCAGGACCCGGGTCCCCAAACACTTTTTATGACAATAACTTGCATATTAGCCTTTAAAATTAGCACTTTTGATTTCTCCCATAGACTTTTAAAGGGTGTTCCGCGGCATTCGAATTTGCCGCGAACACCCCAAATTGTTCGCTGTTCGGCAAACTTGCGAACAGCCAATGTTCGAGTCGAACATGAGTTCGACTCGAACTCGAAGCTCATCCCTATTAAGAACATACGTTTACTAGTGTTTACTAGTGTTATATTCTAGGTATAATAGTACTCAGCACAGTGACTTGTGCAACCTGTAAGTTGTGCGATTTTGATGCGACTTTAAGCAATGCCTATGTAATCTTGAGGTCTATGGACACAGGAGATGCAGGGAAAGGCGCGCAATTTTCGTGCGATTTTACATCAGCAATTTTGCCGTGATTCCAGGGAATGCCTGTGTAAACTTGAGGTCTATGGACCTCATCTCGCATCAAAGTCGGACCAAAGTAGTGCAGGGATTACTTTGAAGTCGGTGTGACTTGAAATCGCACAGATATGAATGGTACACATTGAAAATCACGGGATATGACTTGTCATGCGACTCTGATGTCCAAAGTCACACAAGTGTAAAAAGGGGCCTCAGCCCAACTTTGTGAGTGATTTCAGAGACATCAGTGCACTTTCCTGCACAGATGTCTAGTGAAATCACATAGGTCCCAACTGTCCCCGATTTGGAACAAAGTCCCTCTGTCTCTCTTTCCTCCTCATTTTGCTCTTATCTGTATAGTTATATATAAAATGCACTTTTTATCTTTCAAAAAGGGTTTCCCAGCGCTAAACCTTTCATCTAATTTCTAAATTGGTTTGTTTCTAAAGCCAATCTAAAGGAATATTAAAAAAAAAAGCACTTAGAGGTTTAAATTATATATATATATATATATATATATATATATATATATATATTTTTTTTTTTTTTAATAATTCTCATTTTAGAAAGTGTTTTAGGAGGTCTGTCCTATGCCTACATACTTTTGCTAATAGGTGTCCCTTATACCCATATCAAAAAAGTTGGGAGGTAAGAAATCGCCCCCTGAAGTCACCCAAAGTAGTGCAGGAACTACTTTTGGGAATCATTACGGCGTCGCACCAATTCGGACAGTTCCATTGCAATCAATAGGCGCTGATTTGGCCTGCAATTTGACATGTCAATTCAGAGCTATGTGAACATGGGTGAAGTTGCATAGATATGAATGGAAATCATAGGGGGCAACTTTTCATGTGACTCTGAGGTCTAAAGCAGCATGAAAAGTCACCCAAGTGTGAAAGTAACCTAATAAGATTAATTGATAACACCTTTGAATAGGGCCCCATTTGCACTTTTGCGATCTTAAAATTGCACAGCTTTGCCATGTCTTGAAGCAATGTCTGTGTAATCTTGTGGTGTATGGACCTCAAATTGCATCAAAGTCAAACCAAGGTAGTGCAGGGACGAATTTGCCACACTATCAGGATGCACAAATGACAATAGGGCCAAATTCAAAGGTGTTATCCTTGAATCTCATTTACACTGCTGCGACCTGAAAGTCACATTATTTTGCCGCCACTTTGCCACTGCAACTTGGCCCCAACTTTTGGAAATGCCTGTGTAATATTGTGCCCTGTGTGAAAGTCACACCAAAGTAGTACAGGGACTACTTTGAAGTTGGTGCGACTTAAAGTAGCACAGATACGAATGGTTGTCATTGAGAATCATGGGGTACAACTTGTCATACAACTCGGAGGTCCAAATTTGCTGGAAAAGTCACTCAACTGTGAAACAAGTCATATATTTTAATAAAAGGAGCTCTCATTAATACTTGCATAGTCCTTACTGATTTACATCAGCAGAACAAATGCAAGAAGTGATGTGTGCACATGGGCCAGAAGCAAATGTGTGATGATGCCAAACAAATCAATGAATCCCACTCACACCAAATCTAACTACCACATCCACCCCCACATTGAGTAAGCACAAGTACAGGAACTTCCGGGTGATTACAATGACTCATTTCTGGGTCAGAAGGTGAAACCACGCTCTTTTGATCGCAGCTGCAAATATTTGATCGCAACCACGATTAGTATTTTTTATTTTTGTTTATTTGCATATATGCAAATCTGAATTTCTACATATGATATTTGAAGGTAAACTTAAGGGAGTTTGATAAGAAATTGTGTCCCTGGGATAGCAGCAGGTTAATTACAAAGACAAAAGACCCAGTTTCAGCCCTGGTTCACACTGACAGCAGGAGGAAATAGTTTAGCTGAACTTCATTCCCGCATGTCTGTCAATATCAGAGATATCTGTGCAGGTTTCTGCACTGATATCAATAGAAATCGCACAACAAAGTCGCACCAATTAGAACGGTGCAATTGCCACCGATTTGACATGTCAAATCGCACCAATGTGAACCAGAGCTGACACATACAACACTGCCTATCCACCAGCTGAATTCATTACCTGCAATTCTCCACAGCTGTTATATGTAAAGATTCCACCTTTATAACTTACTTGCAGGTGTGCTGAAGCCTAGGCTTACAGTGGAGCAATTTGTCATACGATTTGAGAGTTCAAATCGCATGACAAGTCACAGCCTATTGGCGGCAACGGCACTGTTCTAATCCATGCAACACCGATTTGCAAAAGTAGTTCCTGCACTACTTTTGCTAATTTCAGTGTGTATGAAGCCACACAGATGTCTATCAAGTAGCACCTGAAATCGTGCTGACCTTGTCACAGCAAAAAACCTGACCTTCTCAGGCCAAATGAACCCCCCCCCCCCCCCCTACTACAGCCCTTTATATAAGATAGAGTGTATTGTTAGCACACTGACACACGCCCACCAGTATCTTTCAATCTGTCTTTTCATGTATGTCTAAAGTGATTGCACCTGATGAGCATGAACACATAATACTTTCTTACATTAGAGACTATTTTGACAAGAGACAAATAAAATGCCAGCATGTCTTTGGTGAGAAACCCACACAGGGAGAACATATAAACCTTGACACAAGAATTAGCATGTTGGGGAATTGAACCAGCAACCCCAGAGCTACTAGAAAGAATTGCTATCCACTTAGCCACCAGGCAGCCCCGCACATGTTCTCTGCATCTCTGTGGTGTGAACCAGCCCTAAGTCCATAGCCATGCTCAGTGTCACAAGCAACATACAATATATTGTCCTAAGTATTGGGACGCCTGCCTTTAAATGCACATGAACTGTAATGGCCTCTCAGTCTTAGTCAGTAAGGTTCAATATTGAGTTGGCCCAGCCTTTGCTGCCATAACAGCTTCAACTCTTCTGGGAAGGTTGTCCACAAGGTTTAGGAGTGTGTCTATGGGAATGTTTGACCATTCTTTCAAGTGCATTTGT
Organism: Aquarana catesbeiana; assembly: GCF_042186555.1. NCBI lineage: Eukaryota > Metazoa > Chordata > Amphibia > Anura > Ranidae > Aquarana > Aquarana catesbeiana. The sequence goes on from NC_133327.1 coordinate 213,124,906, forward strand.
GAGGTCAGGCACTGATGTTGGATGAGAAGGCCTGGCTTACAGTCTCTGTTCTAATTCATTCCCAAGTGTTCTGTTGTGTTGAGGTCAGAACTCTCTCCAGGCCAGTCAAGTTCCTCCACCCCAAACTCACTCATTCATGTCTTTATGGACCTTGCTTTGTGCACTAGTCCAAATCATTTGGTGGAAGGGGAATTATGGTATGGGGTTGTTTTTCAAAGGTTGGGCTTGGACCCTTAGTTCCAGTGAAGTGAACTCTTAAGGCATCATCATACCAAGAAATGTTGGACAATTTCATGCTCCCAACTTTGTGAGAGCAGTTTGGGGATAGCCCCTTCCTGTTCCAACATGACTGTACACCAGTGCACAAAGCAAGGTCCATAAAGACATGGATGAGCGAGTTTGGGGTGGAGGAACTTGACTGGCCTGCACAGAGTCCTGACCTCAAACCAATAGAACACCTTTTGGCTGAAATAGACTGCGAGCCAGGCCTTCTCATCCAACATCAGTGCCTGGCCTCACAAATGCACTTCTAGAAGAATGGTCAAACATTGCCATAGACACACTAAACCTTGTGGATAGGAGTCCCAGCCTTCCCAGAACCTGTTCTAGCTGCAGAGGGTGGGCCAAATCAATTTTTAACCCTACGGACTAAGACTGGGCTGGCCATTAAGGTTCATGTGTGTAAAGGCAGGCATCCCAATATTTTTGACTAGTGTATCTGGTAAGATTTACAATGGTGGTGGAACCCTCCTACACATAAATACTATATTTAGACATAGTTTTAGGACCTGGGAGATGAGACAACTTCTCTACATGAAGCAGCATGTTTGGGAATCAAACCCAGATGCTCAGCAAAAGTTCTAACCTCTAAACCACAGAGGTGCCACATGTGAGAACCTCCTACACATAAATACTCATAAATACTGCATTTCTTTGGACATACAGGTGATGGAATTACATTACTCAAGAATTATTCTTCTTGATTTACTCTGTGATATTTGGTGGTTCTTTGTGGCTGAGTGTATAGTGAATAGTGATATTACCCTCAGTTTTTGGGGAATTACATTTTGATTTCTGATGTTGGTACACATATCACATTTTTTGCGCTCAAATTATGATTATTTGGAAATAATAAAAAGCAAAAAAAAGTGACTCATTTTAACCACTAGCTGCCTGCCCACTGTCTTATGACAGCGGGACAAGGCAGCTCTCATTCTGGGCGGATGTCATATGACGTGATCACCCTCCCAAACCACAAGGGGGGGTGCGCGCACCGCCGACGGCCTGCGCGTGTGCCCACCGCATCTCTCGGGACCCAATGTGAGTGCCCGGCAATCAATGCATTTTTATAGCATGTTTTGCTGTATAAAGGTGAATGGTCCCAAAAATGTGTCAAAAGTGTCCGATATGTCCGCCACAATATCGCAGTCACAATAAAAATCACAGATCGCCGCCATATCGCCGCCATTACTAGTAAAAAAATAATAAAAATGCTATAAATCTATCCCCTATTTTTTAGACGCTATAACTTTTGGGCAAACCAATCAATATACGCTTATTTTGATTTTTTTTTACCAAAAATATGTAGAAGAATACATATCAGCCTAAAGTGAGAAAAAAATTTGTTTTAAAAAAAAATAGATATTTATTATAGCAAAAAGTAAAAAATATTGTGTTTTTTCAAACTTGTCCCTTTTCTTTTGTTTATAGCGCAATAAATAAAAAACGCAGAGGTAATCAAATATCACCAAAAGAAAGCTCTATTTGTGGGGAAAAATGATAAAAATTTCATTAGGGTGCAGTGTTGCATGACTGCGCAATTGTCATTCAAAATACGACAGTGCTGAAAACTAAAAAATGGCTTGGGCAGGAAGGGGGTGAAAGTGCCCAGTATTGAGGTGGTTAAATTTGCATCAGCAATAGTATTGTTTGTGCTTTGTAAAGACACCTGTGTGAGTTTGGGTAAAGATTGTTGTGAGATGGAGAGTAACAAGTGAAAGTGACAGAGAAAAATATATTTTACCAAAACATCAAAACATTCCACGTTCTAGCATTCTTAAAAAAAAAAATAGATGAGAAAAAACAAAATATAAGCAGCAACATTGTTGCAAGGAACATTTATTTCAGAGAAAGATACATTTAGTTTCAACATTAAGGCTCCTTTCACACTGAGGCACTTTGCAGGCACTAAAGTGCTAAGAATAGCGCCTGCAAAGCGCCCTAAAAGAGCCGCTCAATGCAATCCAATGTGAAAGCCCCGAGGGCTTTCACACTGGAGCGGTGCGCTTGCAGGGCGGTCTAAAAAGTCCTACAAGCCGCATCTTTGGAGCGCTATAGGAGTGGTGTTTTTACCGCTCCTAAAGTGCCCCTTGCCATTGAAAACAATGGGAGAGTGCTCCAAACCCGCCTGCAAAGCGCCGAGGCAGCGGCGATTTGCGGGCAGTTTTAACCCTTTTTCGGCCACTAGCAGGGGGTTAAAACCGCCCCACTAGCAGCGCTAAAAAGACTGTAAAACAGCGCTATATCTAGCGCCACTGTACCGCCAGTGCCCGCACACCTCAGTGTGAAAGTAGCCTAAACCTGGGTTCACACATGTGGGAATTGAAGCTCAGGTTTCACTGGGAAGATAAAAATCAGTTGTTCAGAGGTTCATCTGCGTTTTAGCTGTGGATCAGTGAGCGGGAAGAGGGGGAGGTGTAGTGAGGAGAAGGAGAAAATCCATGTTCAGAACGCAAGGCATCTGCGAATCAGATGCGTTCCCTTAGAAGATAATGGGCTTGTAATTGGCGCCGCAATGCCCAGAAATGCACACGTGGGCTAAAAGTATTTATTCATTGTACCATTAGAATCAATGGTTGAAACTTGCACTGGACTATAATAGCGCCAATTTTCATTCTCAAAAACGCATTTTAGCCAAGCGCTCATTTTCGTATTTACTATAGCACCTGGTAAAAAAGACATTGGAGCTAAAATGAGAGCTATTTGCAGGTCTGAGCATGCTCAGTTGTGTTGGCACCTAGTTGTACAAAAACAGGGAATTTATCTGTTCTCAGATATTTCAGTGTACAAATCACTTTTTATCACAGTTTAAAAGCAGATCATCTTTAAATAATATACTGCATATTTCAGTACTATTTAGGCAATCATATCATGCTCTAAACAATATTTCCATGTGCAATTCTCCAGCTTTTAGCAAAGTAAGGGTTTGGGCGCTATTTTGTTTCAGGGAACTATAGTAAATTCGATTTTGGGAGTATTTTCTCACCAGCGCTATAGTGAATACCGTTTTATCAGTAATTAGCGCTAATTACCGCGATTAGCGTTAATTAGCTCAATTAGCTCAAATTTGCAGTAATTTGCACTAATTAGTGCCGTGGTGCTATAGTAAATGACCCCCTTAGTGTTCAATTTGTCTGCCGCAATGTCACAGTTCCACTAAAAATCGCTGATCACCGCCATTACCAGCAAAAATAAAAATGTCATAAAAATATCCCAAAGTTTGTAGATGCGATCATTTTTGCACAAGCCAATCAATATATGCTTCTAGGATTTTTTTACCAAGAACATGTAGCAGCTGATCACAGATCAGGGTAAGGAGCCAATCAGCGGCTCTTTACCACATGATCAGCTTGTCCAATCACAGCTGATCATGACATAAACACAAGCCAGTTATCTGCATTCCTTTCCTCATACTGACAGCATAACCGGCTTGTGTGAAAGGGTCGCAAGGCAAAGTCAGATCCACAATCGTAGGACTGTCGTATCCTACCAGTGTGAAAGTGGCCTAACCCTGGGTTCACACTAGTGCGATGCGGGAACCAGAGCGATTCCAGCGCCAGTTCCTGCATCGCTTTTCTCTTGCAGGCAGTTCACACTGCCTTGTTTCGAACCTCTGCGGGTGTCATTAAGTTAATGACACCCCCAGTTTAGTTCACAGATTGCAGTGTGAACTGTGACCTCGCACAGGAATTGGATCACATAGGTGAGAACACCCATGTGATCCGATTCTAGTGCAGGGAAAAACAAGTCCCTGTACTATTTTCTGTGCAAATCCAATGCGAGTTCAGCCATACAACTGCTCAGAGATTGCATGTGATCGGCACCTGCGGTGTGGGTGCGAATCACAATTCTGAGATTGCACTAGTATGAACCCAGGCTCAAGCTCAAAAAAGAACATGAGCTTCTTTGGGGCAGATTACAGGCGTTTTTTGGCTTTTTACATTGGTGACCTGTACAAAATCGCAGCACAATCACGTCAAAATCGTGCAACTTTGAAACACTCAGGTGTGAATGCAGCCTTATGCTGGCCATGCACTGTACGTTAAATCAGCCAAAATTTGGTCATTTGGCCAGTTCATTTGTTTTTCGGCTAATTAATGGGCACAAGGTCGAAAATCATTGGGACGTTTTCGAACTGAAAAAACAAAGGACAAGTTTGTAAATTTTCTTTCGAACGAATGATAAATTGAAAGGTTAATGCGCTTCCCCTCCAAACTCTTTGCACTAGGTATATGTAAAAAACAAAAAAAATGGATTAATTTATGTCCACTGAACGATTGATCAATCATGATGGCACTGTTTGCTCTCATGGCCAAATGTTCATTTTTAGAAAATGGGTTTGGCCTATTTTTCATATAGTGTATGACCAGCATTAGGCCCTTTTCACACTACAGTGACTTCAAAGGCGCGCAATTTTGCTGCAATTTTGCCGCGATTTGAGGGAATGCCTGCATAACTCACATCAAAGCCAGACCAAAGTAGTACAGGGACTACTTTGAAGTTGGTGCGACTTCAAGTCGCACAGATAGGAATGGGAAAATAGGGTACGACTTGTCATACGACTTTGCAGTCCGAAGTTGCAGGACAAGTCGGACAAGTGTGAAAGGGGCCTTTTGGCCGCTTTACCGCCAATGCCCCAAACACCCCAGTGTGAAAGTAGCCTAAGTGCCGGTTCACACTGGGACGACTTGTCAGGCGACTTAGCTGCCTGACAAATAGCATCCCGTTCTGTACAATGGAACCGTTCTAATCGTTCTAACATAGGAAAAGGTTCCTGTATGACTTTGGGGGCGACTTGCATTGACTTCTTTACAGAAGTCGTTTTGCAAGTCGCCGCTCCTGTCGTGTCAAGGTCGCCTGAGGCAGTCGCGCTGCAAGTCGTGCTGCCTCAGTGTGAACCGACACATAAGGTTTTTAGAGATTTTTGTTCTGCAGCTGCCATCCTGGCTTGTCTAATTAGTCTCCAAACTGTCCCACCATCTATTTTATACATGCATGGTCCAAATCATTAACTTAAAAAGTAAAAAACCAGCATAACAAGGAAAGGCTCGAAACATGCTCCTAGTTAAAATGCAGATCTGTGTAGCTTAAATCGTATGGTAATAACTGTTAATAATAGGTTTCGCTTGGGTGGTACAGTCTTATGCCTCATACACACGATCGGACTTTCCAACAACAAAACCGTGGAATTTTGTCCGAAGGGTGGTGGCTCAAACTTGTCTTGCATACACATGGTCACACAAATGTTGGCCAACAATTACGAACCTAGTGACGTACTAGACGTACTACGTGGTTTTTCAGCTCTTTAGCACTACCCTTTGAGCTCCTTCTGCTAATTTTGCGTTACTAGAAATTTGGTGAGTGTTGATTTGCACTTTTCTTTTCACGTCTTTCATTTCGTGATTCTCAGTTCGTTTCTGAACAGCCGTTCGTCATCCAGGCATGTTGCGGAATTGGAGGAGATAATGTATTATTTATTATTAGCCTTAGAGTTATTGCTTTGACTTTTTTTTGGTTGAATAATGATTTGATGTGTTATATTTTCTATATTTTTGGATGCATAGAATGCACTTTTTGTTTAAGTTCTATTGGCAGATAGCATGTCTATTTTTTTTTTAAATGCACAATAAAAAAAATGTGGACAATAATACTTGGCTATGTGTTTTACTTCAAATGACAGTTTGGGAGTAGGCAGTTACATTTAAAAAAAATACAATGTGAAATTGACAAGGGCCACCAACATAGTTGTATCTTTGATCTTATAAACTAGGGGATAATGGTGTTGTGGTAACTTGCCCAAATAAAAAAACAAAACAATAATATTATTCTTGATATCACTAGAAAAAAAAGCCTTTGAAAATTTGTTTGCAATAACTCCATCAGTATCACCAACAAAGTGGCTTCATTATCATCCCATTAACCTCCCTGGTGATTATTTCAGATTTTTGCGTCTCAAAGCGGTACAATTATTTTGCATAGAAATTTGGCGTTTTATATTGTAGGCCTGTAATTCTTAGCAATAACACACGTAAATCTGTCCACCAAGAGTCTAGTAGATATCCCGGGTATGATGAAGTTTGAAACACAAAATCATAAATTATAATATAATAAATAAATATAAATAATTATAAAAAATAATAATATAATAATAATAAAAAAAATTTCCCCATGATTCACTATCGCTCAATTCTGCAAGTGTTCTAATTTACTATCGCTGTTTTCTAGCTGGTCTAAAACCACTTTTCATGTAAAGGGACACTTTTTGGTTGCTATGGACAATCTCCAGTTTCCAGGCAGAAAGAATAGTATATATCATATAAAACTGCATGCAGAGCACTGGACAAAGCACTGGGGACGAAAGGGATGTGAAATGATTTCATACAGTACTGTAATCTGTAAAATTACAGTGTACTGTATGTGTTATAAATTTTCACTTCTTTGAATTTGCCGCCAGGCTCCGCCCCATGCATCGCGACGTTCAAAGGGAACGGAGCCCAGCACAGAGAGGCTTTGGGAGGGGGACAGAGCCCGCGGACACAGCGGGGGGGGGAACATCGCAGGATCCTGGTGACAAGGTAAGTATACCGCACCAAGATCCTGACATGTGATCCCGAGTGTGGCTCGGGATTACCACTAATGGTGCTAAAATTTAACCCCAAGTCACACTCGGGAAAACCGCCAGGGATGTGCGCTGCATTTGGAGATTTCATAATTTGCCATATCACGAATATTAATTCTCCATTATGAATGCTAGTTTACAAGACCGAACACTTCTGTTTCCGAGCATGCTTGGTTGTACTTTGGACTTTTGTCCGACGGATTTGTGTGCGCACGATCGGAAAATCTGACAATACACATTTCATTGGCAGAAAATTTGAAGACATGCTAGCCAACATTTGTTGGCAGAAAGTCCAACAACAAATGTCCGGTAGAGCATACACACGGTCAGATTTTCCACCAACAGCCTGACATTGAACATTTCCCGTCGGAAAGTCCGATTGCGTGTACGGGGCTTTAGTATGTTTTAAGCTAGATTTACCAGCAACAACAGAAACAATTCAACTCAAGCCCAGTTAGGTAGACCTCTGTGCTATAAAGCTGTTGAAATGGTGGCAATGCTCTTCCCTGTCACAGTGTCAGAAGGGTTAGGCTCACTTCACATATAAACCATCAGAATAGCAATAACATGTGAACCGGATCGGCTTGCAATGGAACCAGTTCACACATATCCGAGGTGGCCGCAGTCCGTTTTTGAAAAGAGTCCTTTGCGATTTTCGGTCTGGTTCAGATGCGAAATCAAGCAAAAATTTGCACATGAACTGCAACTAAACCTGTGAACAAAGTTTCTCCAGACTTTAAAAATTGACTGCAAACCACAGCTGGACCTAGTTTTAGATGTCTAGGGTGGCACAGTGGTGTAGTGGGCAGCACTCTTGCCTAGCAGTAAAAAGGGTCACTGGTTCAAATCCCAACCACTGATGCTACCTGCCTGGAGTTTGCATGTTCTCCCTGTTCCTGCGTGGGTTTCCTCCAGGTACTCCAGTTTCCTCCCACACATCAAAGACATGCTGGTAGGTTAATTAGCTTCTGTCCAAAAAAAAAATTGTCCCTAGTATATGAATGTGAGTTGGGGACTTTGGATTGTGGGCTCCTTGAATGTAGGGACTGATGATACTCTGGATTGACTGGTGTCGTTATTCAACCTTACTAACTATGTAACTATGTCTCCCAGGGTCCTCATGCAGGCTGAGAGGCTCTGCGATGTTTGTTCTGAGTGGAGAAAACTGAAACTGACAAGCAGCACCCTGATTGTGCACCGGCTTTTTAGTCAAGGGGCTGTCTATGGTTTATGGTTACTTCCCCCGGAGCCAAGCTGCTCTATAAACAGTGTGTGTAAATGACAATCTGATCAGACTGTTGACAGAGATAGGTATATCATTATCTGTTCTTCCTAAATACACAGCCAGCAATCTATTTTTTTGTTCCTTCATCTTCCACAGATTATTCATTTGGCAGAGCATGCAGAAGCTGAGTGATTACAAGCAGCTTAAGTGGAGCAGAGCTGTAGTATTGGAAACAGGAAAAATGTATCTCTAAAAGTCTTTAAAGCTCACCATACACTATACAATCTTCTTTACATCTACCATCAACTATGTAGTTCCGGGGCTTGCCTGATTGGATGCAAAATGATTAGACAGATAGATGTGTCCTCCTATTATATACAGTCATTTTTGTAAACCTAAAGGAGATCATACAGAGATTGTGCAATCAGATTGTATAGGGTATTGCCACTAAGGATGAGCCAAACACCCCCTGGTTCGATTCACACCAGGCCTTGCGAACAGGCAAAAAATTTGGACGAACACGCGAACACCATTAAAGTCTATGGGACACGAACGTGAAAAATTAAGAGTGCTCATTTTAAAGGCTTATATGCAAGTTATTGTCATAAAAAGTGTTTGGGGACCCAGGTCCTGCCCCAGGGAACATGTATCAATGCAAAAAAAAGTTTTAAAAAATGCAGTTTTTTTCAGGAGCAGTGATTTTAATAATGCTTAAAGTGAAACAATAAAAATGAAATATTCCTTTAAATATTGTGCCTGGGGGGTGTCTATAGTATGCCTGTAAAGTAGTACAGTTGTCCTGTGTCTAGAAAAATACTACAGCAAAGTAACATTTCTAAAGGAAAAAAAGTCATTTAAACCTGATCGCGGCTGTAATGAATTGTTGGGTCCTGGCACTATAGATAAAACTCATTGAAAAAAATGGCATGGGTCCCCCCCAGTCCATTACCAGGCCCTTTGTGTCTGGTATGAATATTAAGGGGAACCCCGAACCAAAATAAAAAAAAAAAAATTGCTTGGGGATCCCCCTAAAATCCATACTAGGTCCTTCAGGTCTGGTATGGCTATTAAGGGGAACCTTGTGACAAATTTTAAAAATAAATGGTGTAGGGGTCTCCCAAAATCCATACCAGACCTGAAGGGTCTGGTATGGATTTTAAGAGGAACCCTGCAACAAAATAAAAAAAATGATGTAGGGGTCACCCCCAAAATCCATACCAGACCCTTATCTGAGCACGCAAGCTGGCAGGCCGCAGAAAAAGAGGGGGGATGAGAGAGTGCCCCCCCTCCTGAACCGTACCAGGCCACATGCCCTAAACATGGGGAGGATGCTTTGGGGTCCACTTTAACAAGGGCACCCCCAGATCCTTCCCACCCATGTGAGTTGGTAACGGGTCCATTGTACCCCTACCATTCACGAAAAAAGTATCAAAAATAGTAAAAAAGACAGGAGACACCTTGGGACAAATCCTTTATTAAAAATTAAAAGAATAAAAATGTCCCACGATGTAAACCCATCTCTCACCGCCCGATGGACCGAAAAAAAAAAACGCAACAGCTATGCCTCTATGGGAAGCTCCTGCCGAGTGACGCTTCTTCTCGGTGACAGCTGTTATATAGCTGAAGGACGGGGCCACCTGGTGACGTAAAAGGGTGACCCCGCCCTCCTCTGATGCCACGTGACATCAGAGGAAGGCAGGGTTGCCAGTTTACATCACTGAGTGGCCCCACTATCAGCTATATAACAGCTGTCATCAAGAAGAAGTGTCATTCGGCGGGAGCTGTTGAGGCTTTTTGTTTTCTTTTTCAGCTTGTCAGGCGGCGTGAGATGGATTAACATCATGGGACATTTGTATTTTTATATTTTTTAATAAAGCACTTGCCCCAAAGTGTCTCCTGTCTTTTTTAATATTTTTAAAACTTTTTTGTGAAATGATAGGGGTACAATTTACCCATTACCAATTCACTTGGGAGGGCGGATCTGGGGGTCCCCTTACAGATTTCAATAAGCCCCCCACCCACAGACCCCCACAACCACCAGGCAAGGTCTGTGGGGACGAGGCCCCTGTCCCCATCAACATGGGGACAAGGTGCTTTGAGGACCTCAAAGCATCCTCCCCATGTTTAGGGCATGTGGCTTGGTATGGTTTAGGAGGGGGGACGCTCTCTCGTCCCCCCTCTTTTACTGTGGCCTGCCAGGCTGCGTGCTAGGATAAGGATCTGGTATGGATTTTAGGGGGGACCCCTAGGCCATTTTTTTATTTTGGCTCAGGGTTCCCCTTAAAATCCATACCAGACCTAAAGGGTCTGGTATGGATTTTGGGGGGACCTCTACAACATTTTTTATTTTAATTTGGCACAGGATTCCCCTTAATATCTATACCAGACCTGAAGGGCCTGGTAGTGGACTGGGGGGGAACCCATGCAATTTTTTTAATGAGTTTTATCTATATTGCCGAGACCCGATAATTCATTAATGCCGCAATCAGTTTTTAATTACTTTTTTCCCTTTAGAAATGTCATTTTGCTGTGGTACTGTTCTAAACACAGGACAACTGTGCCACTTTAGAGGCATTTATAGACGCCCCCCAGGCACGATATTTAAAGGAATATTTAAATTTTAATTGTTTCACGTTAAGCATTATTAAAATCACTGCTCCCGAAAAAACTGACATTTTTAAAACTTCTTTTTGCATTGATACATGTCCCCTGGGGCAGGACCTGGGTCCCCAAACACTTTTTATGGCAGTAAATTGCATATAAGACTTTAAATTGAGCACTTTTGTTTTTTTGATGTTAGTGTCCCATAGGCTTTAATAGTGTTCCGTGGCTTTTCGAATTTGCCGCGAACACTGCATAACCACCTCCCACCCAGCCACTGCATTTATATGGCCAGGTGGGTGCTTCTTCCTTCTGAGTGGACGTTCAGGAACATCCCTCAAAAGAACGGGGATCGCATGCACGCGTGCACTAGTGTGACATGATGCATCTCCGATCAGCAGGAGGGCTCTGTGATTGGCCCTCCTTATCACATGACGGCTGTGTCCAATGACAGCCGTCATGTGATGTAAATAGAGAGCTGGTTGTTAGGCGATCGCATCTCCTCTCCTCACATGGAAGTTGTCAGTGAGGAGGGCAGATCGCTGTAGCCAGCCGGTGATTAGTGAGTATGAGCTGTTTTTTTACAGCTTTTTACACACTGATCACCAGCCCAGTGTCACGACACATGTCCCCAAACAATGTAAACACACAATGTCCCCTAAATAGTGTCCCCAAAACACTGTCCCCACACACATGTCCCCACACAGTAAAAACACCTGTCCCCCACATATGTAACAGTAAAATCATATGTCCCAATGATCATCTGCACAAATATGTCTGTGATCATCTGCGCATATCTATACATGATCATCTGCGTACATCTGTCCGTGATCACACAAACCAATTATTATACACTTAACAGGATTTTTTTACCAAAGACATGTAGCAGAATACATTTTGGCTTAAATTTATTAGATTTTATTGCATTTCTGTTAAAACAGGAAGTAGAAAATATTACTTTATTAAAATTTCTGCTCTTTTTTTCGCTTATATTGCAAAAAATAAAAAAAACTGATTTGTGAATAAATACCGCCAAAAGAAAGTTCTATTTGTGTGAACAAAATTATAAAATTTCATTTGGGGGGGCACATGCGTGGCGGCAGTCCGGGAGCTCTGTTCTGCCTCAGCAGCTCCGGCTTCTCCAGCGGCACTACGACCGGCGATAACCGCCTGGATCACACCCCCACAAGTGGCGGAAGCCCCGGGGACACCCCTGATGTACTCGGGAAGCGGTAAGGAGGAACCTGAAGCCCGCATTTGAAGCCGTCCTGTCTCAGACCGGGACAGCCAAGGTGACGACCGCTCCTCACCACTCTGCACAAGCCTGCTTCCCCAGTACACAGCCCGTGCCCTCACCCTCCATTCTACAGCAGGATCTCACAGCAGGTATTCCTCCCCTGGACCCAGCCTCCCCAGCATCCACTGAATCCCTCACAGAGCACTCCCTGGCAGACTTTACCTTCTCCCCCATGGAGGCCACCCCCCCAGACTCACCAGCCACTACAGCCCAGGGACACAAGCCTACTTCAGCCAGTTAATGTGGCAGACCTGTTTGCCAAGTTTGCAGACCTTCTGGATAGAGGCCTGCACAATACGGCTAACAAAATAATGAGTGACATTAAAGCAGACCTCCAGAACATAGGAAACCGCATGGAAATCATAGCGACAAATCTAGAAGCCACCATTTCCAGAACAAACCAAAACACTGCTTGTATACAGCTACTGCAGGAACAATTAGAGACTGCCAATGCTAAAATTAAGGACCTTGAAAATACAAATAGGAGGTACAATTTCAGAGTCAGGGGGCTCCCAGAATCTTATAAAGATATCCCTGAAACCATAAGATCTTTTATCAAGGACTTGCTCCCCGACACGCTGCAGCACAGACTGGAGCTGGATTGGGCTCATAGGGCTCTCAGACCCTCTAGGGCTAATGCTCTCCACGTGACATCATGGTAAAACCACATTTCTACTCTATCAAGGAGGAGGTGATGCGGAAATCAAGAGCCATGTCTAAAATTGTGTTTCAGGGTCATCAACTGCAAATATTCGCAGACTTTTCCCCATCCACTATCCAAAAAAGGAGAGCCTTAAAACCATTACTTCAAATCCTGATGGGCGGATTCTTTCCATTCCAACTTAAGTTCCTCTTTAAAGGCAAAGCATACACCTTTGGATCCCTACAAGAAGGAGAAAAGCTTTTGCTGCAACTAGGTCTCATCAGCCAAGACCCGAATCTTCCACAGGATCGCAACCAAACTCAGCAAAGAGACAACTCCCAACCAGCCCCTTGAATCCGGTCTGGGAAACTGCCAGATCCAAGAAGTCCAAGGAAACCATTCCTCCCTGACTCTCATAACTTGAACATCCTCGGTTTTCCTTCTTTGCCCTTTCTTCCTCCCAGCTGCTAACTGGGAGGATTTGAACTCCCCACCTGTGCCTCATGAGAAGAGTATCCTTTCGGGATACCTACACGCCTCTGCCGAGGTGGTCTCATGGGACACACAACCCGGGGAGAAAACTGACTCGGACTCTATTTCACCCAACACAGGTTACCCCCCCCCTTTTTTTTATCTATGTGGGGGGAGCATGCTAGGGGAACTTTTGATTATCACCAAAATGTTTTGGGGCACCTTTTCCCTTGAGACCCCTTTCCTCTAGCCGTTCCCCCCTCCCACCTCTCCACCCCTTGCCCTCAGGACCCATTAGTCCTTAAGGATACAGGTTAACACTTATCCTCCTAATTGATATATGTCTGCTGTTATTGTTTAATGCTGAATACTGCATATTCACCTCCAAGCCTGCCTTAAAATCAAAGCATGTCATATTAGAGGTGACTGTGTAATTGCTGGGCTCAGTGCCCTTTTTTTATACACTAACCATTACACGAGGCCTCTCTGCTGGGGTGGTGTTCATGCACCCCTTCTTGTCCAGTAGAACGTGTACCTTACCCTTCTCTAGACAGGACTAATCCCTGTTTTCTAGAGGGATTTTAGTGTAACTCACACATACTGATGGAGGATTCTGTCCCCTCCACTCCACGAAAGACTCTCTTGTCCTCCGACTTTCCTTTCTGTCTTTCTTTCCTCCATCATAATCAATTTATTAACTACCCTTTCATTGCAGGAGTCGACTGGGGGGCGACCCAAGTTACATACAGGCACTCTCAGAGGTCCACATCTGGCATGTGGACTAAATTGGGTCCCGCGGATACCTGTTGGTAAGTGCTACTAATCCCACCTCTGCTCAATGGCTAACGACCCACCAGTAAAAATACCCCTCAAGATTGCATCCCATAATGCTCAAGGATTGAATTCCCCAGTTAAAAGACAAAGTTTTTCAATACCTTCATGCCCAAAAGGTGGACGTGGTCCTCCTGCAGGAAACGCATTTCCCTAAACGATTCTGCCCATCCTTTATCCACTCCAAATTCCCCTCCTTCACACTGGCCAATGCTGAGGACAAAACTAAGGGAGTGGGCATTTTCATCTCTAAAAGGTGCAAATTTACCCTCAAATCTGAACTCAGGGACCCAGAAGGAAGATATATCCTCATAGTGGGGGAATTGGATGACCAACTATATTCATTCATTTCCTAATATGCCCCCAACAGAGGCCAATTAGTCTTCTCTCAACACCTGTTGAAAACCCTAAATCCATTGCTGGAGGGCACAGTGATTTTTGGGGGCGATTCCAACCCCGCTTTTGACCAGGGGCTGGACAAGTCATGACCCCCTGGAAAACGCTTCACCAGACCCACCAAACAGAGCCTCCGCATAGCCAAGCTGATCTTCCAGCATGGACTGATGGATATTTGGAGAGAAGTGAACTCCACTCTGCAAGATTTCAGAATTTCTCGAACTCCCACAGTTCTTTCGCAAGAATAGACCATATCCTCATTACTCCAGCATCCATTCCACTGACGAACAGGGCATACATCAAGGAGGTGGTCTGGTCGGACCTCTCCATGTTGATCCTGACACTTCAGCGTCCGGTGGGTCATAAACCCTGCAGGCATTGGAGACTCAATGAGTCCATTCTGAGTGATCTGATCAGAGCAACTGTGATCCAAAATAATATCTGAAACTATTTCCTTACTAACAACACACTAGACACTAGTCCCTCATGCCCCATAAGGCTGTACTTAGAGGACATCTGATTCAAATAGCCTCCCAGATTAACAAGGCTAACAAAGCGGATATTGAAAAATTAGATCAGGAATATACAGCCTTAACTAAAAACACAAGGCCAACCCAAGAGCAGTTCCCACAACTAAGCTGAATGCTGCCCTTATGGCATTAAACCTCGCCCTAACCACTAAGGCAGAAAAATGGCTGTGGTGGAATAGAGCCCGGTTCTACTGTCATGGTGACAAAATCGGTTCTATCCTCGTAGGCAGGCTTTCCCTGAAATTTAGATCCCCGGCCCTCCCCAAAATTAAAATTCATGGCGGCACCCTGTCCCAGGACCCCTAACGCATCATGGGGGAATTCCAAAACTTCTATAAATCCTTATACAGTGGAGAGCGTGGCCCTTCTCAAAAGGTGGTAGATCATTTCCTTGATGAGATCCAGACCCCCAAATACGAAGACAGGCGCCGCCTGAAACTAGATGCCCCTATCTCCGCAGAGGAAGTGTACGTGGTCATAAAAAATTTAAAATCACATTCGGTGCCCGGCCCGGATGGCTTCTCAGTACCCTATTACAAATCATTTTCTACCACACTCGCCTCCTATATAGCTCGCTTTTTTAATTCTCTTAGACAGGGGGACCAATTGGATACGTGAATTAACACGGCCTATATTACAGTCCTCCCCAAACCAGCTCAGTAAGCAACTATAGGCCAATATCTCTCATTAATAATGACTTAAAGATTCTGACTAAAATCCTTGCAGACCGCCTAGCTTCCTTCATTAGCCTATACATCCACAAAGACCAATTGGGTTTTATCCTGGGGAGACAGGGTCCTGATCAGACTCGACTTGCGATTGACATAATTTCCCTCCTCAATTCTAATCGGGACAAGGGCTCTCCCAGGCAGGGTTGTCTGCTCTCCCTGAACCTCCAAAAAGCATTTGATTCTGTTAATTGGCCATATATCTTCACTACTTTAAAACTATGGGGTTTTGGGGAATCATTCCTTAATGTCATGCATGCCCTTTATTCATCCCCCTCAGCTCAGGTGCATCTGCAAGGATTTTACTCTGAATCTTTTCCCATATCTAGAGGCACAAGACAGGGTTGCCTGCCCTCCCTGTTGATTTTTGCCATAGCAATGGAATCTTTGGCGACAGCCATCAGAAACAATCCGAATGTCACGAAGATCCTGCCAGTAACCGGCGTCCCAGGCGCACGGGAACCCGGCCACGGGTCCCATTGCGCATGCGCGCGCGTTCACGGGTGCGGTCACGCACAGGCACGCGCGCGCGCACTCCCGCTAGTGTCCGGCGGGCTATTTAAACCTGCCTGTCACACTCCATCCCTGCTGTCTGCTCTACAGCGTTCTGTGAGTGTTACCTGATCTGATCTGTGTTTCCTGTTATCCGACCCGGCTTCCTGTTTGACGATCCTGCTATCTGCCTGCACCAGACTCTCTTGGCTTGCCTGACCATCCCTCTGTATTACCCCTGGTACCTCTGCTGTCCGAACGTTACTGACCACCGGCTTGTTGACCCTCCGCTGTGTTCATCAGCTTCAAGTCTGCTACCTGCTGTTGTTCCTGGTTCCAGTCCAGCTTCCAGTTTACTATTACCTGCTGTTGTTCCTGGTTCCAGTCCAGCGTTCCAGGCTACCTTCTGCTGTGTTCCAGCCCAGCGTTCCAGTCTACTACCTGCTGTTGTTCCTGGTTCCAGTCCGGCGTTCCAGGCTACCTTCTGCTGTGTTCCAGTCCAGCGTTCCAGTCTACTACCTGCTGTTGTTCCTGGTTCCAGTCCAGCGTTCCAGTCTACCTTCTGCTGTGTTCCAGTCCAGCGTTCCAGTCTACTACCTGCTGTTGTTCCTGGTTCCAGTCCAGCGTTCCAGTCTACTACCTGCTGTTGTTCCTGGTTCCAGTCCGGCGTTCCAGGCTACCTTCTGCTGTGTTCCAGTCCAGCGTTCCAGTCTGCTATCACCTGCTGTTGTTCCTGGTTCCAGTCCTGCATTCCAGTCTCCGTCCTCAGTCTACTCCTCAGAGGGTGCCACCACTACTGGACTTTCAGCAACTGTTGATCCTGCCAGGCACCCATACCACTCTTCACTCCTGGCCCTCTGTCTCCATTCCAGGGGAACGGGAGTGGGAGCTGTAAGGGAGGTCTTTTCCTGCACTTCAGGCTCACAACCTACCAGGTACGTGACAGTAGCAGACAGCCATGTCTGAGCCTGAGCAGGGAACATCTCCCATGGAGGAACTCTGTGCACACCTGGCAGGATTGACTGAAGCAGTCAAAAGTCTGCAGCAAGGATACACCAGACTGGAGGAACGAGTGTTAACCCTGTCTAATCCCATTGGGGCCCAGGGAGCTTCCTCTGCTCCCGCTCCTTCAGTTGGGCCTTCCTCAACGGTGGTAATGCTCCCTCCGGAACCTAAGGTTCCCACACCTGAACGTTTCTTTGGAAATCGCCATAAGTTCAGAGCCTTCCGCAATTCTTGCGAACTATTTTTTGCTCTTCAGCCACGTACCTTTTCCCTGGAGGCTACAAAGGTGGGCTATGTGATTTCTCTGCTCTCTGGTGACCCCCAAACCTGGGCCCATCGCCTCCTAGAGCAAAAAGACATATCTCTGACCAACCTCTCCACTTTCTTTGCCGCACTAGGCCAGCTATATGATGACCCCCAGCTATCTGTAACTGCAGAAGCGGCTCTACACACCCTGCAACAAGGTCGCAGAGCAGCAGAGGATTATGTGGCTGAATTCAGGAAGTGGAGTGCGGATACTAACTGGAACGATGCGGCTCTCCGTTATCAATTTCGGTTGGGACTTTCTGATCCTCTGAAGGATGAACTGGCCAGGGTGGGTACACCACAGACTTTAAATGCTTTAATCGATCTAGCTATCCAGATCGATCGACGCCTACGAGAACGCAGGTCGGAGAGAGCTATGGGGTCTTCTCGTCCAACTTGGGTTACCCCTAAGGTTCCACATCACCCATCATCAACACCACCTACCTCCACGCTTAACTTACCTGAGCCAATGCAACTGGGTGTCTTGCGACCTTCGCTCACCCCAGAGGAACGACAACGTCGTCGTGCAAATAACTTGTGCCTGTATTGTGGGGAACCCAGGCACTACGTCAGGAACTGTCCTCTCAAGATCCGTAAGTGTTTATCCCTATCTACTGACTATGTAACATCCCTGGTTAAAAATACCACTCACCTTGCTCTGCCTCTTCTGCTACAGCTTCCAGGGAAGGATCTACAAGTCACCGCCATTATTGATTCAGGAGCTTGCAGCTGTTTCATGGATTCTCGTTTTGCCATCCGACACCAAATACCCTTGTCACCTAAAGCTCATGGACTTTCTATCCATCTAGCTGATGGAACCGCTATCAAGTCTGGACCTGTCACCCAGGAGACTATGCCAATACCTGTTCTCATTTCCAACATGCATCAGGAACAGCTGCGCCTGGACATTATCGCTTCACCTCTGTTCCCCATAATACTTGGCATGCCATGGTTACAGGCCCACAATCCGGACATAAATTGGATCACGGGTGAGGTGACCTTTTCCTCTACTTACTGCCAACAGTTTTGCAGAACTCAGAACATCCAGGAGAACTCTACTCTGTTATGCCTAGATATAGATCCTAGTCTGCTTCAATCCATTCCTTCTGCCTATCATGATTTCCTGGACGTATTTAGTAAACAGAGGGCAGAGGTGTTACCCCCTCACCGGGCCTATGACTGTCCCATTGAGTTGCTTCCTGGTGCTGAAATTCCTTTTGGAAGAATATTCCCCCTGTCTGAAGTGGAGCAAGGGGCATTGAAGGAATACATTGATGAAAACCTCAAGAGAGGCTTCATTCGTCCATCCACATCCCCCGCAGGTGCAGGCATCTTCTTCGTGCAGAAAAAAGATAAAACTCTCAGGCCGTGCGTGGATTACCGCGAACTAAACAAGATTACTGTGAAGAATCGGTACCCTCTCCCCTTAGTATCAGAGTTGTTTCAGAGACTGGGGACGGCTACCATATTCACCAAACTTGACCTCCGTGGGGCCTACAATTTAGTTCGTATCAGGGATGGTGACGAATGGAAGACCGCTTTTCGTACCCGTTATGGGCATTTTGAATACCTCGTGATGCCTTTCGGCCTGTGTAATGCCCCTGCCACATTTCAATACTTTATTAACGATGTGTTACGTGACTTTTTAGACCTGTTTGTCATTGTCTATTTAGATGACATATTGATTTTCTCTTGTTCCCTTGAATCCCATCGCAGGCACGTCAGGAATGTATTGGGCCGACTTCGACAACACGGTCTGTATGCAAAGGCTGAAAAATGTGAATTCGAACAGGAAAGTATTCCATTTTTAGGGTTGGTCATCTCCAGTAAAGGCATTAAAATGGACCCCCAGAAGGTCACGGCTGTTCTAGATTGGCCAGTCCCGACTGATAAGAAAGGAATCCAGCGATTCGTTGGATTCGCTAATTTTTACCGCAAATTTATTAAGGGGTTCTCAGCTATCATTGCACCCATCACACAGCTTACCAAACAGGGTACACGCTTCCATTGGTCGGCCGAGGCTCAAAAGGCTTTTGAGACTCTCAAGGGCCTTTTTACCTCCGCCTCTGTACTGAAGCACCCAGATTCCTCTCTGCCATTTATTCTAGAAGTGGATGCATCTGAAATTGCTGTAGGAGCAGTATTATCCCAAAGACAGGGAACCAAGGCCCTGCTGCATCCTGTGGCTTTCTTTTCTCGTAAATTATCCACGGCAGAGAGAAATTATGATGTAGGTGACAGAGAGTTGTTGGCAATCAAGTCAGCATTGGAGGAGTGGCGCTATCTGTTGGAGGGTGCCGCTCATCCAGTTCTAATCTTTACAGATCATAAGAACCTGGAGTATTTGAGGTCTGCAAAAAGGTTGAAACCACGTCAGGCCAGGTGGGCTCTCTTTTTCTCCAGGTTCTCCTTCCATGTCACTTACCGTCCCGGCTCCAAGAATACCAAACCAGACGCCCTGTCTAGGATGTTCCATAAACCTCAAGAGATTTCCCCTCCAGACACCATTTTGTCTCCAGGGAACTTTCTTTTACTTCAGGGAAACCTGCTTTCCCAGATTAAACAGGCCTCCGCAGATATAGAATCTTCCGTTAAGACAGAACTCCAGGTTAAGGATGGGTTATTGTGGCATGAGAATAGGATCTTTATACCTGAAACACTACGAGTTCCAGTACTAGAGCTCTGTCACGATCATGCGCTGGCTGGGCATTTTGGTGTGGCTAAGACCACTGATTTGGTTCAGCGCACCTTCTGGTGGCCTCAGCTGCGCAAAGATTGTAAGGAGTTTGTAGAGTCCTGTACCACCTGCCTTAGGAACAAAGGGCACAAAACAAGGGCATGGGGTCTACTAAAACCCTTGCCTGTCCCTGATAGACCCTGGAAAATGCTCTCGATAGATTTTATTGTAGAACTACCCCCGGCCGGGGGCTTCACTTCAATCTTTGTCATAGTGGACCGGTTGTCGAAGATGGCGCACTTTGTCCCAATGAAGGGTACCCCTTCAGCTACAGAAACAGCACAAGCATTCATTAAAGAGGTTGTCAGGCTCCATGGGGTACCAATTAACATCGTTTCAGATCGAGGGGTACAATTTACCTCTCGATTCTGGAGGGCTTTGTGTAAGACCTTGGACATTGAACTCTCGTTTTCATCGGCTTATCACCCCCAGACTAATGGGCAAACAGAAAGAACAAACCAGACTCTTGAACAATATTTGCGCTGTTTTTCTTCTTTTGCCCAAGATAATTGGATTGCTGTTTTACCATTGGCTGAATTCGCTTATAACAATTCCATTCACTCTGCTATCAAGCAAACTCCGTTTTTTGCGAATTATGGTTTCCATCCCTCATTTTTACCAAATTCTCTTCCAGAATGCACGGTACCCGCAGTCCAGGAGAAATTGGATTTCTTTACCTCTAACAACCAAGTTTTACAGGACACCATGACCAGAACCCAGGAGTACAACAAAGCGACCTTCGATAAAAAGAGGCGAGGTGAGCTCTTACTTGCACCTGGGGATCAGGTATGGTTGTCCACCATAAACCTTAGGTTGGCCTGCCCTTCCAAGAAGTTGGGTCCCAAATTTCTTGGACCATTCCCTGTTAAACGGAGAATTAATGAAGTTGCATATGAACTTGAACTTCCGGATTCACTAAAAGTACATCCAGTTTTTCACGTGTCCCTGCTTAAACCATCTATTACTAACCCATTTCCAGGTCGAAGTACGGATCCTCCTGATCCAATCCTGGTAGATGGGGAAGAGGAATTCGAGGTGGAGGCTATCATGGACCACAGGAAAAGAGGTAATCAAAACCAATTCTTAATAAAATGGAAGGGGTTTGGCCCAGAGGAGAATTCTTGGGAACCAGAGGATAATATTCATGCTGAAGACCTGTTACAAGCCTTTAAAACAGCTCATCCAGAGAGATTTTTTCAAAGGGGCATCCGGAGGCTGCCCCTTGGGGGGGGGCAATGTCACGAAGATCCTGCCAGTAACCGGCGTCCCAGGCGCACGGGAACCCGGCCACGGGTCCCATTGCGCATGCGCGCGCGTTCACGGGTGCGGTCACGCACAGGCACGCGCGCGCGCACTCCCGCTAGTGTCCGGCGGGCTATTTAAACCTGCCTGTCACACTCCATCCCTGCTGTCTGCTCTACAGCGTTCTGTGAGTGTTACCTGATCTGATCTGTGTTTCCTGTTATCCGACCCGGCTTCCTGTTTGACGATCCTGCTATCTGCCTGCACCAGACTCTCTTGGCTTGCCTGACCATCCCTCTGTATTACCCCTGGTACCTCTGCTGTCCGAACGTTACTGACCACCGGCTTGTTGACCCTCCGCTGTGTTCATCAGCTTCAAGTCTGCTACCTGCTGTTGTTCCTGGTTCCAGTCCAGCTTCCAGTTTACTATTACCTGCTGTTGTTCCTGGTTCCAGTCCAGCGTTACAGGCTACCTTCTGCTGTGTTCCAGCCCAGCGTTCCAGTCTACTACCTGCTGTTGTTCCTGGTTCCAGTCCGGCGTTCCAGGCTACCTTCTGCTGTGTTCCAGTCCAGCGTTCCAGTCTACTACCTGCTGTTGTTCCTGGTTCCAGTCCAGCGTTCCAGTCTACCTTCTGCTGTGTTCCAGTCCAGCGTTCCAGTCTACTACCTGCTGTTGTTCCTGGTTCCAGTCCAGCGTTCCAGTCTACTACCTGCTGTTGTTCCTGGTTCCAGTCCGGCGTTCCAGGCTACCTTCTGCTGTGTTCCAGTCCAGCGTTCCAGTCTGCTATCACCTGCTGTTGTTCCTGGTTCCAGTCCTGCATTCCAGTCTCCGTCCTCAGTCTACTCCTCAGAGGGTGCCACCACTACTGGACTTTCAGCAACTGTTGATCCTGCCAGGCACCCATACCACTCTTCACTCCTGGCCCTCTGTCTCCATTCCAGGGGAACGGGAGTGGGAGCTGTAAGGGAGGTCTTTTCCTGCACTTCAGGCTCACAACCTACCAGGTACGTGACACCGAACATCCAAGGCATTCAATGCGGCTCCCGTTGCCACAAATGTGCATTATTTGCGGATGACATCTTACTGTTTGTCTCATCTCCACTAACCTCCCTTCCCAACATTTGTCGTCTCCTGGACGAATTTGGGGCAGCCCCGGGCCTTAGGGTCAAATACAATAAATCCCAAGCACTTAATGTTAACATCCCTGACTCTCTCCTGGCCAGGCTTAGGGAGATCTTTCGGTTCACCTGGAATGACTCAACAATTACTTATCTGAGGATCAAACTAACCCCCAGGATTGAACTCCTCCACCAAGCAAACTACCCACCACTTTACGAAAAACTGGAGAAAGACCTAGCCCGTTGGTCCAGGCTGTCCCTGTCCTGGTTGGGCAGAATTAATATGATTAAGATGACCTTACTCCCCCGCATCCTATACTATTTTAGAGCCCTACTGATCCCTGTTGACAAAGTTCGCCTAAAACGTTTCCAAGCCAAACTCATCAAATTCATATGGGGCAAAGGAGGTCACAAACTTTCTAAAGCAGCCCTGTTTAGATCTAGAGTGGAAGGGGGTCTGGGCCTTCCCAATCTGTTTTGGTACTTTCAAGTAGCCCAACTGGCACAGATATCTGCAGTATATTCATTCTGGGAACACCCCGACTGGATACACATCGAGAGGCAGGCGGTCCCCTTTCACACACTGGACTACTGTATCTCCTCTGGAGCCCTAAGAAGCTGAGACCTCCAATCTTATCCCCAACACTTTCACACTCATTTGCTCTTTGGGATGGCCTGAGAAGCAACAACCAACTGACCTCCCCCACAGAACCGCTACAACACTTATTCCAAAATCCAGCATTCCCCCTGGGTCTGAGCATAAAAGCCTTCCAGTGGTGGCTCAACAAAGGGCTGTACAGAATAGGGCACTTCCTTAGACCACTGGGCCCACTCTCTAAAGCATTCTGTGTTAGTAACCTAGATATGCCAGCATCCATATTCTTCAGATTCTCCCAGATCTCAAACTTCTTACACAAATGGTGCTTGATTTGATTGTAGCCATATTAGTGCAATTGTGACAGAGAAAATTGAGTACTGTCCATGATACTTTTTTTATTTGCACTAACATACAATTTTTCAGGACAAGCTTTCGGGGTATATCCCCTTCTTCAAGGTCCAAGCAGTACCGATTCACAAATTTTTAAGCAGAATGTTAAAGAAGAAGAAAAAAAAAAAAAAGAGAAAACCAAACACATACAAATCAATGGTAATAAAGACAGCAGTAGAGTTAGTGAGATAAGACAGAGGGAGAGCTATAGAATGCAGGGGGGGATACTAGTCACAGAGGGGTCGTAAAACTTTAGCATAATGTGTAAGGAAACCAATATCTAACTTCAGGCCATTATTTTCCGTGTCAAAAAGATGTATCATTCTTAGTTCAAACATTTTCCTTTCCTGGATAGTTCTGAAATTCCCTTTAAGAACTAAAACATTGAGGTCTTTGCACACAAATGGTGCAAAACACTTCTGAATGGGCCTCAAATAACTACATATAAATTATGGTGTGGTCAAGTCAATGAGCAGGGGGGGGAATCTCGGTGATTTATAAAGCACTGTCCTCCGCACAGTCCAAGACACCTTACATGCTGGCCTGGGAGGACGATCTGTCCTAACACTAGAAACTAGATACTTGGCACAGGCATTTCTCCCAATCTTACAAAGGCATTCTCAATTCCAGCCTCATGGAAGCTAGTGTAAAAGTGCTAACTAGATGGTACCTATTCCCTTCGAAGCTGGCCAAAATATTTCCATCGGCATCCGCCCTCTGTTTTCGGGGATGTGACCTAAGGGGAGATATGCTCCATATTTGGTGGACATGCCCCAGAATACGCCAGTTCTGGCACAAGATCTTCTCATGGATCAGCAAAATCACCACAATCTCTGTCCAGATGTCCCTCCTTATAGCGCTCCTTAACTTTCCAGTGAAGGAGGCCTCCAGGATTACACAACGCCTCATTTATTTTATCATCTTAGGAGCCAAGCTTACACTGGCTAAAGCTTGGAAAAAAACATCTGTCTCAACACTTCTAGCAAAAAGAAAGATCTCCTGGATTATTAACCAAGAGAAGATGACAAGTGTAATCCTGGATCACTCAGACAAATTCAAACAAACTTGGGAACCCTGGGCAACCTTTGTAGGAGTTACCCTTTAACAATGACCTCGAGAGTAACACCTAATCGCTCACTCCCCCCCACCCAGTTGACTCCTATTCTTCTTCTCCAAATCCCATTTCATCTCTTTCTTCTTCCTTCTCTCTCTTTCTCCTAAATCTTTCTGTTAGTTATTGGGCTTCGGCCTTTATTCAAATGGGCCTAGCCAAGGCCAGGGTCAGATATCATCCAAGTTCTAGTCACGACTTATGTCTCTATATATAGCAGCTCCCTGGTGACCCAAAACCCAGTTATTTGTTCCAATTTTACTCATTGTGTAGACTCTGTAGCTTGTCTTGTATTAGACTCGAAGTATATCTTATGCTCAGGGGCCAATTAACATGTTTAGTCACTTATCGTTTTGGGCCTATCTAGATTTTTTCACAAGAATGAGCAACTCTTAGAATCTCTTCGGGCGGGGGGGTGCGGGGGGATGGGAAGCCCTGCCACAGTATGATCCCGATCGGGGTGGTGGAGCTTTCCCCTCCCTCCCTCCTTACCATTCCACATGCCAATGACATTAGTTGCTGGACACTAAAAGCGCAATTGATATCTGGAAACTCTGATTGATTCGCACTACAGATTTTGTATGATATGGGTGTAAAATTTTAGTATGACCCTTCTAGACTTATATGTTATACATGCGGCCATGTTGGTGGACTCAGGGCTAATGGCCCTCATTGTACCTTTGATTACTGATGTCTTTCTTTTGTTCTGAAAATAAAATATATTGAGATTAAAAAAATTTGGGTACAGTGTCGCATGACCGCACAATCCTTTTTAAAAGTTCAAGAGCGATGAAAGCTGAAAATAGGCCTGGGAAGCCAGGGGGTGAAAGTGCCCAGTATTGAAGTAGATAATGTTCGCTGTTCGGTGAACAGGTGAAAACCCAATGTTTGAGTCGAAATTACGTTCTTTAAAATAAACTAGTTGTCCTTTTGATGCTATAAATTGTTAACGACACTCCAAATGCAGAAGCAAAAACACATTTTGCTGTGTGATAAAACAAGTGACAAATGCTATGCATGTAACAGGAAAAATTAGACAAAAATGTGCGTTTCCTCTACACTAGTTGCGGATAGGCCTGAAAGTGAAATTGTTTTTTACACAAGAACAATGAGGCTCCATTCACATCTGAACATTTCTGAATACTTGGCAAACTGCACAGAAAACAGCCAATTTGCAACATGTTTTGGAAACATTCTGCAAATGCACATCACACTTGCATTGATATTAGGCGTTTATGACACCCCAAGCACAGGTAGCAGGCGTGTATCTGACATATGACAAACATGCTGCAAATGCACTAAAAAGTGTGGTTAAAAAAACATGCCAAGCTCCTCTCTAAAAAAAAGTTCTGGAGCTGCCCTATGGAGCATTTGTCACGCCTATATAGGGCAGCCCATTTATGTGAATGGGCTGCCCTATGTGTGATGAGCAGAAACGATTCCCACTATGTGAAGATGTGAACGGGGGCCTGACAACTGAGTGTCTCTGTCCAATCCCTCCTATGTGCTTATATAAAGATGGCCATACACTGTGCAATCTCTCTAAAATGTCTCTAAAATGTAGCAAAACTATGGAATAGGAGGACTCACCTGAACAATCTATTCAAATTGTATCAAATCAGATAGGCCCTTGCACTGCATAGCTGATAATAAATATTTAAAGGGGAGTGTACAATCAGATTGTACAAAAAGTGGGTTGAAATAAAACTAAAATTATAAAAATACTAAAGTAAAATAAAAAGTGGTGGTATAGTAATGAGGGAGGTGTGGTGCATGTCACTGATACGCACATCCACGGCGACTAGCTAACCGTGAAGTGGTTCTGTGACTGGGGTATATTAGGAATAAGGGAATAATGGGGAACTTATACTGAGCAAGACTGGCTGTGATTCACAGCCTGCACTACCTTTGGCCACCACTAGAGGGAGACTCCACTCCAATCCATCTGGCTCACAACACAAAGACAGGTACGAATCTTACATACAATCTGGTGCACTCTCAGGGTTGGGGAGCAGTCTAGCAATTACTACACACTTCTAGGGTTCCTCCAGTTATCCTGCAAGCTTGAATCCTGGTGTTAATTATGCTTCCCACTGTCCCCACACCTACACACCAGACACACAATAAACAATAGCCTGCCACCACCCAACAGTTTGTCCGCAGACTGGTCTGCTGAGTCACCACACACACAGATCTCCGTCTGGCAGATCTGTTAGCTTACAATCTGCATGAAATCTGTCAGTGCAATCACGCAGTACAATTGCATACCGATTGGCACGTAACTTAGATCAAGTTCTTAGGCACTAAAATACAACAACTTCTCCAGAGATATGAGTCCTAGCTTAGTACACAAAAGTAATTTATTATTTTAATATTTAATATCCTGAAAGTGGGCAGTGCTTAAAAGATATACAAAGAAAAAGGAGTTACCAAAAAAGGTACAAAAAAATACAAAAAGACACACAATTGGCATTTTGCTATGAAAATAAAAAGGGAAAAAAACAGAAACAAACTTTACTGGAGTCTATCCTTTTGTGGGAACTCCCCAGTTTCGAACCGGCTTCGTGGAAGAACGACGTTCATATCCATGAAATATGGATGTGGGCTGGACTTTAGCCCTTAGCCAACCAACCCTAGGGGTGTTCCTGTCTCAGCCCACAGGAAGTTTTGTGTTCTGAAATTACCAGAGTCGAATTGGCCCAGAACGGTGTTGATTGCTGGGTCATAGATATGATTTCCGATACCAGCGTATCAGTCCGATCGCGACAGTACCAATCACTGCCTGCCTGCCACAATCAGGCACCATATAAAGGTTTTGTGTGTTTTTCTAGGATTCCACACATGCTGCAAATACATAGTTACATGTACACGTAACCCATCACGTGTACGATCAAAAGGAATTATTTTCATCTCTCTGCCGCTAATATTTTAGTTTTTATGAGAGATAAAATAGGTTCCTTAGATCGGGTGCTATATTCAAAGTTTGCAGACCTTATGAGGCCTTGTGAATGCCCCCTGTGGATTCTTGTAGCCACACTGGCTAGGATTTCCTTTGAAAGCTTCAGAAGGGTGGCAATATATGTTTACTTGTATGGGAACTTTTATTGGCATCTAGGTGTCAACTCTTCTTTCTTGGACCTGGCTCTGTCCTTTTCAAATGCTAATGAAAGAACATGTGCATGACTGATATTGAATACTATATTTTTAATAACCCACACTTAAACTACATCTACAATGTCACTACTTCTACAGATCACATCACATCTTGTTAAGGCAAAACTATCCTACGTTTACATTTATGTTACATCTCCCCCTTCCAGATGATGCACAGCTGAGCCTAAATGGGTCAGCTAATGCATCTGCATGGAAGGTTCCCTAAGTTGGGGGTAAAGGTTCCCCCAACTGAAGCTTGGCACCGCTGACATTTCAGCCTGTCCCTTTACAGATAAGAGAGGATTACCACATCCCTTTCTGACTGATCCTAATGGGTCTGGATCAGGATTGGCCAGCAAATCACTCTGCGGATCCACTTCATCCATTGGCCACTGACTACCTATTGAAAGGGTACAGGCAAATTTGTCATTGTCTGCTGTCATCATTCTTAGCTATTGGCCATGGCCATCTGGTGGTACTCTATTAGCTACCACACCCAGATGTTTGAGCCTGGCATAAGGCCGTCCCTGGGTGGTCTGGGCCTGGTTCCATTGCCTGGGTACCAGGGCCTCCACCCTCTGGCCTGTTTCCCACACTTCTATTCTTTCTGCCTCAACAGAAGTCCTGCCAGCACAACCCCTGAATTTCTCTATACAATTTAAAGGCTGCGCTGCTAGTGCAAATACATGATCATATTAACTGAAAATACCATAATTATGAATGAACACAAGTGAATTGTTTCATAACAAAAAAAAAAAAAAATGCACATAAATCGCATGCAAAAAAAAAAAAAGAATCGCATGCAAAAAAAATGAGTGGAACATTCAGTAAACAAAAACGATTAAGTAGAGTCCATTTAGTCATAGATTGAAATGAACTGTAGGTCTTGTGGGTGTAGAAAATGGTTGGATAGAGGGAGAAAGACACCCTTCCTTCAAGTGATATAAAGATTATCTCCGTAGGGAGCGTGATGTTAAAATAGAGAGAAGATCCTCCACCTCAAGTAAGGTAAGCCCCTTACCAGATCCAAAGATCTCCTGTCACAGAGATCATGCACACATGTGGCTGTGTCCCCCAGCCACTGGGTCTCTGTCAGTGCGCAGATCGGAAGCCACCTCTCCAGGAAATCAATCCAAACGTGATTTATCCGCTCACAGACCATGGATAAATAGGAAAGAAATGCTCCATAGCGTAATACAGTTAAAATCCACTTTAATTTATAAAAGAAAAGCACTTACAATTTGTGCAGTAAAGATCGCTTATAAAAACATGTAGCG
Source organism: Aquarana catesbeiana (assembly GCF_042186555.1). NCBI lineage: Eukaryota > Metazoa > Chordata > Amphibia > Anura > Ranidae > Aquarana > Aquarana catesbeiana. Next base: position 213,153,956 of record NC_133327.1, read on the forward strand.
CCGGCCGGCTTCAGCTGCTGCCCGTTTCTTCCGGGTTCAGCGTGGTATGGTGGTGACGTCAGCACGCCGCTCCTCCCTACGCCGTTTCGACAAATCTGTCGTCTTCCTGGGGCCCCCCAGGAAGACGACAGATTTGTCGAAACGGCGTAGGGAGGAGCGGCGTGCTGACGTCACCACCATACCACGCTGAACCCGGAAGAAACGGGCAGCAGCTGAAGCCGGCCGGCGCTACATGTTTTTATAAGCGATCTTTACTGCACAAATTGTAAGTGCTTTTCTTTTATAAATTAAAGTAGATTTTAACTGTATTACGCTATGGAGCATTTCTTTCCTATTTATCCATGGTCTGTGAGCGGATAAATCACGTTTGGATTGATTTCCTGGAGAGGTGGCTTCCGATCTGCGCACTGACAGAGACCCAGTGGCTGGGGGACACAGCCACATGTGTGCATGATCTCTGTGACAGGAGATCTTTGGATCTGGTAAGGGGCTTACCTTACTTGAGGTGGAGGATCTTCTCTCTATTTTAACATCACGCTCCCTACGGAGATAATCTTTATATCACTTGAAGGAAGGGTGTCTTTCTCCCTCTATCCAACCATTTTCTACACCCACAAGACCTACAGTTCATTTCAATCTATGACTAAATGGACTCTACTTAATCGTTTTTGTTTACTGAGTGTTCCACTCATTTTTTTTGCATGCGATTCTTTTTTTTTGCATGCGATTTATGTGCATTTTTTTTTTTTTTTTTGTTATGAAACAATTCACTTGTGTTCATTCATAATTATGGTATTTTCAGTTAATATGATCATGTATTTGCACTAGCAGCGCAGCCTTTAAATTGTATAGCTAGTAAGGTGGAGGTTGTTTCACATCTAAGGTTGCAGCAGCATTTCACATTTCAATTTTTGGTTTGAGATATTTGTCTTTTCATCACACACATGTGGGGATCATTTCCACTTATGGGATAGCGCAGTATTTTTTACGATATTACACCTGAATTTCTCTAGGCTGACACCAAACCTATTAGCCTGTAGGAACACAGTGCCATCCGCTGCATCTTCTGAGCAGATTCAGATGAGGTCAGTTTTCCCCTATCATCCTGTGGCCATTTCAGATTTGCCCCTTGACCCTGTAGTATTCCCTCTGTGACACACTGCAACAAATCCGCAGTAGCAGTATTTGCAACTGTGGTGACAGAGGAGAAAGTCACAGGAGACTGAATTCCACTGGGGGTTGTCCTCTGACCCACATCACCTACTCCTACTCTGTCCTCAGCAGAGCATCTGTTGGCACAACACCTGAGTTCCTCTGGGCCGATAACAAATGTATAAGCCCCTAATAATTCCGTGCAGGGAGTGGAGTCAGAGTGGATCAGATTTGCCCCCTCACCCTTTGGTCCTTCCTCTGTGATGCAGCCCAAAATCCACAATGGAAGTACTGGTAGCTGTGATGGCAGAGGAGCAGACCACAGAAGACTTTGCCTCATATAGGGAAACAAGCACACCTTGCTTGTCCTTACCAGGATCTACTGAAACACAGTTTTCCTTTTTTGCAGGTACTTCAAAACATTCCTTTTCTTTACAAATGGTTATAGAGTCACAGTCCTGTTCCCCGTACACCCTCATCCCACCATTCCCAGCTGGCAGTCCATCCACCAGACCTCTGTACTCCTCCAGGCTGATGTCAACTTAAACAGCCTCAGGGGACTCAGAGCGATCTGCCACAGATGCCAGGGAGACAACAGTGTGAGGGAACCTCAGGCCTGCTTGGTCAAGTTCACAAGGGTCCGACCCAGTTGGATTGGGTCCTTCCACAAACAATTCCTCTGTAGCAGTGGGCAATGACCAGTTCGGGGAAGACCGGTGGGCCCCGGGAGTCACCACTGCAGCAGAGGGAAGGTCTGCATTGCACAGATCATGACATTTTACATCACATAAAACATTATCAGCATTAGAGTCCATTTTGGCTTTAAGTTCTTCTCTAGGCCTGGGCTCCAGAAACCCAGTAGGGCCAAGGCCTGACACACAGTCATTAACTCCCTTACCCTCCCCAGAGTTCCCAACTTGCACTGAGTCCCCCAACAGTACTTTATGTGAATCTGGGGCTTCAGGTGGAGATGCAGGTTCCAGGGGGGCTGACTTTGACTTAGAGCAGGCTACCAACTGCCCCTGGTCAGTACCCGATAGTACATTAGTGGCTGCCATGCCCACTTCTCTCACTTTGCTTTGGGATCTTTGGGGGCAAAGCAACACAAGCTGTAGGTAACACAGGGATGACTCCTCCAACCCCTGTGATAACTGTGACTTTCTTTGGGGCCACATCCTCACATCTGTGTATCCCGTATCTCCGAGTCCAACTGAAACGTTGTTACCTGCAGTAGGCTATCCGCACGGCCTCCTAAATTCGTGGGATCTGCTCTGCCCACTAACTTTCACTTGGCTTCCAGATTCCTGGCTCAACAAAACATGAGCCATAGGCACAGCAGGGGTGGCTCCTCCACCACCTGTGACGATCATGGCTTCTCCTGTGATCACATCTTCACAGCTCCTCGATCCTGGAAGAGCTAGGACATCCTCTGATCCCATAGTTTGGAGCATGATTGTAACACTGTTACTTGTGGTAACTAGCTGCAGGGTATCCACATGGCCCCCTACATTTGTGGAATCTGTTCTGCCCACTTCTTTAACTTGGCTTTCAGATTTCTGGTTCAACAAAACACAAGCCATAGGCATGGCAGGGATGGCTCCTCCACCTCCTGTGATGACCATGGCTTCCCCTGGGATCACATCCTCACAGCTCCTCAATTCTGGAAGAGCTAGGACATTCTCTGACCCCATACCTCAGAGTCCGACTGTAATGCTGTTACTTGCAGTAACTGGCTGCATGTTATCCGCTCGGTCTCCAATAGTTTCCCCAACAAGCAACACAGTAGGGGGTGCACTTTTCACACTTGCTGGTGGACTAGGCCTCCTCCTCTTTGGACAAAGGCTTGAGTAATTTCCACCTTGGTTACAGACAAAACACTTCAAGGTTTCCACAGATGTAGGTCTGGCTCTTGTAGTTCTTGATGCAGATGGAGGTGACAGTGCATTTCCATGCTGGATTTGGGTACTGTTCAGATTGTGCTCTATCTCTCTTTGAGATAGATTTCCTCTGCTCTCTGTCTCCACTGACTGATATCAGTTTTATTGTCTCATTTCACTCCATGCACTTAAAAACACCTCCACCCATGTAGAGATGAAGAAAGAGGGTATCTGGAGTCCTAACACAATTTCCGTCAGTACTGCTTCTCCATAGATACAGTTCAGCAGTGGCATAACTAGAACCTTCAGGGCCCCAGTGCTAGAAACCATACAGTAAAGGGCCCCCTGACCCCCAGCTGAGGCCCTTCCCTCCAAGCCCGGTGATGGAACTCAAGGGCCGGTGGCAAGTACGACCCTATGACCCCTGTAGTTCCGCCACTGGTATCAGTAGTTTTTTAATTTTTTTTTATTTTATTTTTATTTACAATATTATGTAAAAAAATTATTTAGGAGCCCCTTTGGTGAGATATCAGGGGTCTAAACAGACCTCTGATATTCCACCTTTAAGACAGAGAAGGAGACTAAGGACACAGCCTTCAATCTCCTTCTCTGCAGCCTCAGCTACACAGAATGGACAGGAATAGCTCTGTAAAGAGCCTTCTGTCCATTCATAAACTGAAGCACAGGAAACACAGTGTACATGCCACTGTTATGAATGCACAGAGTCCTCCCCCTCTCCCTCCCGAAGGCATGGAAAGGCAGGCAGGAGGAATATGGCGAGACTGATTTCTCTATATGCAGCTAATCCCACCACTCCTCCTATACAGGCATACAGGCAAGGCCAGTGCAAGGAGTTTTGCATACACAGGTGAAAGTGCATTCTGCTGCCCCCACCATCCTTCAGCCACCCTGCTCTGGTACTGCTGTCCAACCCTCTTCCCCCATCTGCCAGCCACCCCATGCTGAAACTACTGTACCCCCCATACCCTAGCTACCCTACATCGGTACTGCCAAGACCCCCTATCATCCAGCCACCCCACACTGCTACTGCTAGACCCCTTTCTGCCCTCCAGCCACCCCATGCTGGTACTGCTATACCCCCAGCATCCAGCTACCCCATTGCTATATCCCTCAAATCCCTAAGAGGTTGGAGATTCAGATTTTACTGCCCCATCCCTCATCCTGGCACCCTAGGGTGGCTGACACCAGCCCTGCCAGTCAGAATTGTCTTTAGATAATTCCCTAGGGAAGATGGGGTCCTCGTCCATAGGGGAGATAGGGTCCCCATTCCCAGGGGAGATGGGGCCCCCATCCCTAGGGGAGATGAAATCTCTGTTCCCAGGTGAGATGGGGTTGCTGTCCCTAGGTGAGATGGGGTCCCTGTCCCAAGGTGAGATGAGGTCCCCACACCTAGGGGAGATGGGGTCCCCGTCCCCAAGGGAGATAGGGTCTTGTCCTCAGGCAAGATAGGTTCCTTTTCCCCATGGGAGATGGGTTCCCTGTCCTCAGGGAATATGGGGTCCCTGTCCCCAGGGGAGATGGAGTGGGGTATGGGATGGTGTATGGGGGATATGGGGTCATCTCACTCAATGTGACCAAGCTACAGGGTCATGTTGATGGAGAGCAGGTACTACGAGGAAGCGTACAGCTCTGCAGTTGGCCACCCTTCAAGCATTTATCCATGGTTGGCTGGGCTCCCTCCAGAAGCAGCACAGACAGGGTGATCAGCATGGGAGGCCACATCCCTCCCTGAGGGAGAGCTATGTATGATGGCAAGAGGAAGGGGGACTAGTAGACAAGCCTGCAGTGTCCCCCAGGGAGCTGTCTCTTATTCGGCTCCACCTGTGTGCTGGAAGTCTGGGAGAAGTGTGTACTGGAGGGCTGTGCCTGGGCTCTGTTACAAAGGAATGGATAGAGGTGACAGAGGGGGTGGGACTCTGGCTGAGGTGGACACTGGACAGAGTGGTGCTGTATGGGGAAGGAGAGAGGGATGGGAGGAGCCTAAGACACGGTGGCCGAGGACACGGGTGGGGAATGTGAGAATAGTAACCAGTGCGGAAGAGCAGGGAGCTCTGCTACCCACACTGTGCTCCAGCCACCCGGGCACTGGTACTGCTATCCACCCAGCTGTCCATTTTATCTCAAGCTCGGGCACACATGCAGCATTGGGCCAGGTTGCAATTTCGACTACTGCGACCCCAGTAGCTTTGCCCCTGTACTTCAGTGAGTGAGCAGTTTCACAAAAGGACAGAAATTGTACCACTGGAAAGATCACCAAGTTAAAATACAGGAAAAAACTGCAAATAAGAAAATGAATGCAGGTACCACACCTAGGGGCGGATAATCTGCAATATATAAAATTGTGTAATTATGTTATACTGGAGTTTGGGCAATTAGAAAACTCAAAGTACCTATATTGTGTAACATATAATTGCACACTTTCTTACTATTCTGTTTAGGAAATAGCAATATACACGCACACACACATATATATATATATATATATATATATATATATATATATATATATATGTAAAGTGATTCCTCCTAGATATTTTTGAACAAAGTCCCTACATCCAGTGTTCCAGAAGAGAGGCAGTGCCTTTAAGAAGCAATCTTCTAGCAGTGCCACTTTCCTATTTTGGAAATGTGACTTACGAGACATGAGGTCAAGTTATATCTGTATTCATTCCCCAGCTGATAAATCCTGAGGCTAGAAAAATATTGAAAATGGAAAGTCCAACATACAGCAGCCAAAATCAACAGAAGCCAAATAAACACTGCATTCATAACCATTAAACTGACATTAGCAACCATATGAGACTTCCTCTCTATTTTTAACATTGAAAGCACTTTGTTTGGCTTTTTTGAGGCAGATAAATGTTAAACCAGGTGAAGCATATCTCCTTAATAGTTTCCTTTACATTGCTTAGATTGCAATAGAATAGTCCTTGATAATGAATCATGTGGATTGCAATGACTAATGGACAGCAGGAGAGCAAGTATGCACACAGAATTAATATTATTATTCAATTTTTTTTCTGTTTATTTTTTTCTGTGAGTTTTCGCTTGTGATTGGAAAATGTGTACACAAACAAGTCAGTTTTTAGTCATCGCCTAAGTGTATTATTATGGTAAAAAGCAATGCTGCTTTTCTGTAGCAGCAGATGACAGCCCCTTATGGGTTAAATTTGTCATTAAAAGGCTGGGAGAAGATGCAAATGATAGACCTGAATTTCCAGTAGAATCGATGATTGATACCGACTAAGCAGAGAATAATTTTAAAACGCGATGACATTTTGAAGTGTGGATGGATTTCTTTCCTTGGTTTTCATTATAACTGACTTCACTAATTAAACAGTTTGAAAGTAAGATTATGAAAGTTCAGTACATTTTCCAAATATAGAATTATATTAAATGAGCGGCTTACTTCGATTTTCACTATAGGCATCTGAGGATTCCAATGTTTCAAAAATGGTACAAAACATTAAAAAGTCACATTTTTTCATTTGTGATAAGGATGGACAAGATTACATTTTTACCACTCTCTTAGGCTTCAAAGGAAGTTGGACAGTGTTGATTGTACACATATGTCAGATACAATCTTTTTCTTCATAGCAGCAAAAGGGCAGTACCACTACTGAACATGACTTATTCGAGTGAATAGGGCTGTACTGCAACTGCCCTGCAATTGTGTTCAATACATGCAGTTGTGGCGCTGTGGTGCCACATTTACAGGGTTAAAACAGATAGTCAGAAGGCTCCTCGCTGTCTGTTAAATGCCAGACGCCTGCCAAACACTTCTAAAAAGAAAAAAAAAAATCCAAGGGTTGTTACATGTCTAAACATAAACTAATGCTTTGTTCACATTTTTCCTATTTGAAGCATCTTTGATGTGTTTTTTTTTTTAGAAAAATGCACATTACATAAAGTAAATAAGTAAAAAATACATATAAATAGTATATGTAACAGGACCTTATAGAGGTGGCTTACTAGCACTAGAGAGACCTGTCACTACTGCCCCTACAGGACTAGGTGAGGCCCAGACTGTGATGCTACCTGCATCCAAAAGTCTAGAGCCCTAGCATGATATTCCTGTATTTGTGGGAGGTTTCCAATAAATAGTTATAAGAATTATTGATCTAAGCACATAGTAAAAGCTTAATGAATCCTATGGAGCTTTTGAAATAAGTCTGGAAATATAGGGGCTATCATAACTAGCCTAATGTAGATGCTACTTACCTCAATGTTTTGTTGACCCTCATGCCGCATACACATGACCGGATTTTCCGTCAGAAAAGGTCCGACGGAATCATTCCATCGGACATTGCGATTGTGTGTGGGCTTCATCAGACTTTTTCTTTCGAAAATTCTGACGGACCTAGAAATAGAACATGTTTCAAATCTTTCCGACGGAACCAGTTTCCATCGGGAAAACCACTTGTCTGTATGCTGTTCCGACGGACCAAAAATGACGCATGCTCTGAAGCAAGTACGAGACGGCAACTATTGGCTACTCGCTATTGAACTTCCTTTTTCTAGTCCCGTCATACCTGTTGTATGTCACCGAGTTCTAGACGGTCAAACTTTGGTGTGATCGTGTGTAGGCAAAACAGTTTCAACGGAATTCCGTCGGATTTCCGTCGGAAAGTCCTTCAGAGTTTATTTTGACGGAAAGACCGGTCATGTGTACGCAGCCTAAGGCTTTTTGAGTAACTCATCCAGAAAAAAATATTCTCATAGAGAAAATAAAAGTGAGGCCAGAAGGCCAATGTGTTTGTTTTTGGTTAGTGATTTTAAAGTAACTAAAAAAGAGGGTTGGCATTGCAACTAGGCAACAAGCTATCGTAGAATGCAATCTTTCATGTTATTTTAGGGAACGTTTTCCTTTAATTCTGCAATATCCTAAATAGTTAGGTATGAATAGCCTATGCAGTTGCAGAAAACAGAAGGCCAATGTGATTGTTTTTGGTTAGTGATTTTAAAGTAATTAAGAAAGAGCTGGAATTGCAACTAGCTATGGCAATATGGAAGCCTTCAGGAAAATGTTCCCTTTAATTCTGCAATCTCCTAAATAGTTAGGTATGTAAATGCTTTTAGTGGAATATATCAAAGCCCAAGTAGAGCATCAGCAGCATATGTACTTATAGCCAAAAATAAAATCCACCCCATCTTATGCACGCTAAATTTGCACATGGGTTATTTCCACTCTAACTGCTGCCCACTTTCCTAGCTACTAGATTGTAAGTGCACGTGTAGGAGGAGATGAGAAGATGGATACTTTGGTAATAAACACGTGCTACTATTTCTTAATGTTAAACCTTCTTAACTGTAATATTAATAATTCCAAATGCTTAAAATACTTCTACACTTAAAGACATCAGTAGACTAGCAAGATGAGTATTATTTTTGAAAAAGGCATAATACAAATATGACTAACTCAGTAAGATTTACAGGATTGAACAAATCATCCTAATTAACACCTAAATCATTTTTTAAAGATAACATGGGAATAAAAACCATTCTATCTCTTTTGAATTACAAAGCAATGCTCATAAAATTACAATAACTGGGCGAGCAAAGAGAAAGGAATGTTAAAATTAATCTTTTGTGAAATTGGAATCCTGTAGACAGTGATTAGAACATTTAAAATAATGACAATAAACTTCCACCAAAAGAAAAAAGAGTATAATGCCAGCCTTACAAGCTCCCTATTCAGTATATATAGAATCACACTGCTGAGCTTGTTAGTTTGTATAGGCAGCTCTGATTTTAACTTGGTTCTCTTTTGACCTTCACTCATAGAAATTACAGTGTCAGCGGCTGATGGAATCCAAGAGATTTCCTACTTATCAAGGGTCAACTAATCATGGCCACTTTGCTACTTTTGCAGCTATTGTTTGTTATTTTAAAAGAAGAACATTCCTTCTCTTTTATACCAAAAGTATGTGCAATCATTAATATTTTTAGCTGCTAAAGTACTATGGATTTGTGACCGCAATCCGCTAACAGTAATCGTATGATTAACATAATTGCATACTTTAAAAGAAACAAATAATAATAAACACTACTTATGTACAATAATCCATAAAGTTTGTTTTAGTTTTGGATAGGGTAATGAAGGCTTAGAACTCCTGTTAGTTTTTATTCTTACTGTCTGTGCATCATTCGATTTCCCTTCACTTTCTACTTAAGAGATGCATCAGGAAGTGAAAGTAAATCTCTTCAAAGTGAGTAGAATTTCCCTCTTATTTATACTTAGAAGAATTTTGTTTAGATTATATCTCTGCACCCAGGGCATCAATAGGACTATTAAAGCATAATGGATTTGATGAGCATTCCCCAATGCACTAACCTCCTGCATATACAGTATCTCACAAAAGTGAGAACACCCCTCACATTTTTGTTAATATTTAATTATATCTTTTCATGAGACAACACTAAAGAAATTACACTTTGCTACAATGTAAAGTAGTGAGTGTACAGCTTGTATAACAGTGTAAATTTGCCATCCCCTCAAAATAACTCAACACACAGCCATTAATGTCTAAACCACTGGCAACAAAAGTGAGTACACCCCTAAGTGAAAATGTCTAAATTGGGACAAAATTGTCAACATTTTGTGTGGCTACAATTATTTTCCAGCACTGCCTTAACCCTCTTGGACATGGAGTTCACCAGAGCTTCACAGGTTGCCACTGGAGTCCTCTTCCACTCCTTCATGATGACATCACGGAGCTCATGGATGTTAGAGACCTTGAGCTTCTCCACCTTCCATTTGAGGATGCTCCACAGATGCTCAATAGGATTAAGGTCTGGAGACATTCTTGGCCAGTCCATCACCTTTACCCTCAGCTTGTTTAGCAAGGCAGTGGTCATCTTGGAGGTGTGTTTGGGGTTGTTATCATGTTGGAATACTGCCCTGCTGTCCAGTCTCCAAAGGGAGGGATTCATGCTCTGCTTCAGTATGTCACAGTACATGTTGGCATTCATGGTTCCCTCAATAAACTGTAGCTCCCCAGTGCCGGCAGCACTCATGGAGCCCTAGACCATAACACTCCTACTACCATGCTTGACTGTAGGCAAGACACACTTATGATACATTCAGATGTATCCAAATATCCAAATTAAATAGTAATTAATTTCATTGAAATTCATTTAATTTCATGATGTATATTCATTTTCTAATGAATTACACATTTTTACAACAATTTGAGTTTATGCATGCAGAACAAAAACAGTGTGGGGTCCCCCCAATCTATACCAGGCCCTTCGGTCTGGTGTGGATTTTAAGGGGAACCCCACACCAATATTAAAAAAAATTAAATGGAGTGGGGTCCCCCCCAAATCCATACTAGACCCTTATCCAAGCATCTAGCCCAGCAGGCCAGGAAAGGGGGGGACAAGCGAGTGCCCCCCTCCTGAACCATAGCAGGCCACATACCCTCAACATGAAGGGGGTGCATTATTAAGGGCCTGGTATGTATTGGGGGGACCCCACACTGCTTTTTTTCTGCATTTTTCATTGTCCTCATTCTTTTGTTTACATTTCAGCTGTCAGTGGGGAAGTCTACTCCTTAACAACCAGCTATTCTTCACACAGAATTAGAATTGGTGAATAATTTTTCGACCAGTCTGAATTCCAATCATTCTGAAATGAATCTATGAAAAGAAATTAGTAACATAATAAATCTATCCAAACAAAACTAAAACATTTTTTTAGTTCTGCACATGTCTAGTGCTGGATGAGAAAAATGCCTCCTTCCTAATGAGAAATTCTCACTTAAAGAGGAAGTAAAGGCAAAACCTCACTAACTCTAAGCTGACTCCCTCCCCATTCTAAGCCTAATCTAACCCTGCAAAGAAAAGATTGCTATACTTATCTATTCAGAAGCCACTGCGGTCTGGTCTCAAGCGACACCTTTTGTGTGCAGGAGAATGCCAACAACGGCTGGGAAATGACTGGGAAGTGACGTCACTCATAGACTTACTATGGGGCTTTTGTTGTCTGCTGCCTCTCCTACACAATAAAGCCGCTGGGGGGTGTTGCCTGCAAGAGGAATCTGTGCAACACAAAGTGATTAGAGTGTACTAAGACAAATCCTGTGTGCATGCCTTGCAAAATAAAATTTCATTTACTTGGCAACAAATGATTACACTGATGTCGGACTATAGTACGCTGTACGCTAATAATTATCCCGGATTTCTTCTCTTCGTGACTTGATTGAGCAATTGTCCAGATACCATATTTTTTGGTTTGGTAAGTTGATAGCTCTAAAGATGGTGATTCTTCCTACACTCCTTTTTATTTAGAGCCCTTCTAGTAAGAGTAACATTAACAAATTTATTGAGCTTTCAAAAATAACTTAGTAGATTTACATGGTTTTCAAAAGAACCCAGGATAAAATGCTTCATTTTATATTGAACACATGGGAGGTAGGTTGAATTTCCCAAACCTGTGGCATTATTATCTTGTTGCCCAATTTAGCCAGCATAGCTTTTGGTATGTACTTCCATATGGTGTCCCTTGGATCCTCCCTGAATCCCTAACAATATACCCAGTGTCATTACAGTGTCTTCAGTGGGGTTTATACCCACAGCTGTAAATCACGGTAAATGAATTTGCTAATCCACACAGGGGATGCACCAGGGAGGCACCTCAAACACTTTATCTCTCCACATGCTATTAAATCCCCCACTTCCCAGATCAAATAGCCTAATTTCCTCCCTTTTTTCTAACATGCTGAATTGGTCCAGGTGTAACCAGTGTTGTAACCAGGTGGGAAGATTAGCTGGATCTAATCCCATCTTTTACAGCTTAAAAAACAAACAAACTTTATTTTAAACAATGGTTGGGATTTCACAGTGTGAAAATAAAAGAATGGGGGCATAAGCTTTTGAGCAGGTGGCATTATACCTCGGTCAGATGTAATATAAGTCTTCCATCTTGTTCTCCAGGCTGTTATAGAAATTGCCCAAGCAATGCCAACTTAAAAGTGGTTCTAGCATGGCACAAAGCTGAGTGGAAGTCCATAGTTGGAGCTCCGTGGGTAACGGTGACTTCCAGTGACTCACCAGGGCAATCTATCCTGCAATTTTACCTCATTTTTCCAAGCACCCCTGGGGGAAAGTCTAGCGCATGCTGACGTCCAGGAGCCTGAAGAAGAAACCCGCTCAGAGATCCCTAACAAATTATATCCCCAGGGTGCAGGAGCAGACGAAGATGGCCCAAGATGGCGCCCACCCGGTCCTGGATTCCTCGTGTCCTCCAGGCCCCGCAGTCTCACTTGCACTCTCAGCAGACAGAGCTTGCTGCAGTAGCAAAATAGAACAGATTTGCTGGAGACCAAGCATGATGAGCTGCATCTGGCATACTCGGACCTCAGGAAAGACCATGAGGTGCTGTGAGAGACAGTAAATAAGCTTCAGGCTCACCTGGAAGACCTAAACAATAGGCAGAACAATATCCTTATTTGTGGGGTCCCTGAATCAACCATGGACCTGCCTGCTGCAGCTCAGAAAATCTTCCCATCGCTGCTTCCCAATACTCTGTCCTTATCATTCATATGTGATAGGATCCATAGGGCCTTTATGACCAAAACCCCCTCCGCACAAAAAAAAACCAAGGGATATTGTCCTGTGCCTTAAGGACTTTTTGGTTAAGGAAGAAATTATTCGGGTCTCTCGCACTAATCAGCAAATCCAGCTAGACGGGGCCCCCATTTAACTATATCTGGATATCTCTCCTGCTACTTTGGAGAAGCGCCGTAAGAGATTACATTGGTCCCGCAGGAGGATTGGATTCGCTACGAGTGGGGCTTCCCTTTTAAATTGCAAGTTTGCATCACTTACACTGTTTTTAATATATATGAGGGGAAGGAGCTGCTGGTGAAGTTGGGTCTACTGGAAGCGGATGCGGTGCCGTGGATGCCATCTACCCCTCGTCCATCGGCCATTTGGGCTACACCCTCGTCTAGAAGAGATCGTCACAGACATTTGGTGGTTGGAAGTGTTTTTAACCTAGTGGCACACTCCAAACTAGATAGAAGCCATGATGTGCAGCATGCTAACGCATTCCCTAAGACCCTCCAGAAATTGATTACATCTTCCCAACTTATAGACTCCTGGAGAGCTCACAATGTCGGGCCAGAGAGAACACATTCTACTCTCCAGTTCATGACGGTTACTCTTGTCTAGACTATATTTATTGCTCCCCGATTCTACTAGCCAATTCATCTAAAGCTTTTATATACATCTGCCCCTGGTCAGACCACCATATAGTGGCATTCCACACTCATGTCAGTCTTGCTCCGGGAACTGCTTCCTGGCGCCTGAAGGATTCTCTTCTCAAAGATGCAGCTATCTTAGAACAAATTTCTGAACTTTTGGGTGAGTATTTCCGCCTCAATGATACAGAGGATATTTCCCCTCCATACTTTGGGCAGCTCATAAGGCAGTAATGCGGAGTCATATTATAGAGATCTGTGAGGAAGAAACAGAATTTACAGGATATCCACTCCCTTACAAGAGATCTGGATAGGCTATATCATATTCACAGTTCATCTCATTCCTCTGATGTCTTAACCCAAATTAACAACAAGAATGCAGCACTAGACAATATCATGTTGGAAGAAATGGAAAAGTCCATTAGATGGTCGAAAGCCTGTTTTCTTTTAAATAGGCCTCCTCCATGTTCACAAGGAAATTACACGATTCCCTCCAGCCACCTCATGTTTATAAGCTAAGAAACCAAACAGGTCAATTGGTAACACACCCTCAAGAGGTTCTCCAAATTTTTACAGACTTTTATGAAAAGTTACTCTCACCACCATCAGCCCTACCTTGTTCCACTTCCCTATCCTGGTTAGAGAATCTTCCTCTTCCACTCTTGTCTGATGCACAGATTACCGTATTTATCGGCATATAACACGCACCGGCGTATAACACGCACCCCAATTTAGGAGGGAATTTTAAGGAAAAAAAAACTTTTAGGAGGGAAGTTGAAGGGAAAAAAAACTTACATTTAAATGCCCATCATTGCAGCCTTCTCAGTGCAGCCTTGTCAGTGCAGCCTTGTCAGTGCAGCCTTCCCCAGTGCAGCCTTGTCAGTGCAGCCTTGTCAGTGCAGACTTCCCCAGTGCAGCCTTGTCAGTGCAGACTTCCCCAGTGCAGCCTTGTCAGTGCAGACTTCCCCAGTGCAGACTTCCCCAGTGCAGACTTCCCCAGTGCAGACTTCCCCAGTGATCCCAGCCATTCTGGGCTTCAAAATCGCCGACCGCGATTTGAAAATGGAGCCGCCGGCGCCGAAATACACAGAGCCGGTCCTCGGCTCTTTCTGGCGGCTCTCGTTCATTTTCGGCTCCACTCGTAGTCCCGAGCGGAGCTATCCGAACCTAGCCGAGTAGGTTCGGATAGCTCCGCTCGGGACTACGAGTGGAGCCGAAAATGAACGAGAGCCGCCGGAAAGAGCCGAGGACCGGCTCTGTGTATTTCGGCGCCAGCGGCGCCATTTTCAAATTGCGGTCGGCGATTTTGCAAATGTGACAGGTCGGGATCGCAGGGGATCGGCGTATAACACGCACCTGCGATTTTCCCCTGGTTTTAAGGGGAAAAAAGTGCGTGTTATACGCCGATAAATACGGTAGTTCTCTGAATGCCCCTTGCTCCTCAGATGACATTTCTGCCATTATAGTATCATTGAAAACCTCTAGCCAAGACAGATTTTTCACCCTATACTATAATAAATTTGTAGGCCATCTTGCCCCCTGACTCTCTAGGATGCAGATGTAGTAGAAGGTGTGTGCCAAGCCAAAAGATATATATTGGTGTACTCCTGTATGTAGGATATACTGGATCTCTACACATATATCCAAAGGTGCATAAATAGTTAAAAAAATAGATAAAATAAATACAGTATATGTATATCCACCTTGTTTCGTTCTGTGAGACCTGGATCTTTTTGTTGCCCCCCCTCCAGTGATCCTTGATCTGGTCTATTGCATAAAAGATCATACCAGTGGGATCCCTATGTTGTACTTCTTTGAAATGTCTGGAAAGGTTATGTTTCAAGAATCCTTTTCTTATATTATAAATGTGCTCTCTAATTCTCACAAATAGGGGTCGAGTAGTCATCCCTACATATTGGAGGTGACATGGACACTCTATAATGTAGGTGATGTGGGTACTTGTGCATGTGATTAGTTCTCCTATTTGGTATTCCCTATTGTTGACCCTGTATTTAAAGAACTCTCTTTTCCGCAGTTGTTTTTTGCTTACTCTGCATGGAAGGCATTTTTGACATCTGACATCATTCCTCAGGGAAGGGGCTCTTCTGCACACAAATCTAGGCCTTTTGGGTAAAATCTTAGATAGCACTCTATCTTCTTTCAAGATGGGCCAGCATTTTCTGATGATACATTCCATCGATTGGTATTGTGTATTAAAACTAGTAATATAGGTCTCCATTTTCTTCTCTTTCTTTGTCAGTAGTACTTGATTTGATTGTAGCCGTATTAGTGCAATTGTGACAGAGAAAATTGAGTACTGTCCACGATACTTTTTTTATTTGCACTAACAAACAATTTTTCAGGACAAGCTTTTGGGGTATGTCCCCTTCTTCAAGGTCCAAGCAGTACTGATTCACACATTTTTAAGCAGCATGTTAAAGAAGAAAAAAAAAAAAAACAGAAAACCAAACACATAAAAATCAATGGTAATAAAGATAGCAGCAGAGTTAAGCCCCATACACACGATCCGAATATCGGACGAATGATCGTCCGTTTTTGTTTGCATGCTAATCTCACATCGAATCTGATGAGTTTACTAAAGTCCCGAAAATTCCCGTACGACAGAATAAAAATTCGGAAGCGATGTCATGTGTTGCAATGCATTTGTATTGCATTTTCGAACGATAGCTGTACCGATTAAACGAAAATCGTACGATCTGGCATCGTACGGAAAAAATTTCCGTGCATGTCCGATAGAATAATATCGGATGAACTGTCCTGATCGGCTCTCGAAAGCTCTGTACTAACGATCCGATTATCGTACGATCGTTTCGAATGCGGCATTTTACGTACGATTTTCGGATCGTGTGTACGGGGCATTAGTGAGATAAGACAGAGGGAGAGCTATAGAATGCAGGGGGGATACTTTTCTCTGTCTTTGTCAGTAGTGTATTCCTGTTGATTCTTTATTTCAGTTTTTAGATTAATCAGGTTCTCTTTTGATAACCTTTTTCCTCAAACTTTTTGATCAGGGTATCAGCTTGTACATCAAAGTTTTCCAGAGTATGGCAGTTCCTTCGTGATCTTAACAGTTGACCCTTGGGGATGTTCCTCTTCCATTTAGGGTGGTGGCAGATGGACGTGGCTTTGTACCCATTCCGACCCGTTGACTTAAAAAATGTTTTTGTATACAATTCGTTCCCATTCTTAAATGCCTGTAAGACCAAGTAGTTGATCTGCTGGTGATCCCATTTTCCAGTAAAGGAGATCCCATATTCATTATGATTTATTTCTTTAACCACCTCAGCCCCGGAAGGATTTACCCCTTTCCTGACCAGAGCATTTTTTGCGATTCGACACTGCGTCGCTTTAGCTCACAATTGCATGGTCATACGACGTTGTACCCAAACAAAATTGACGTCCTTCTTTCCCACAAATAGAGCTTTCTTTTGGTGGTATTTGATCACCTCTGCGGTTTTTATTTTTTGCACTATAAAGAAAAAAAGAGACAATTTAAAAAAAAAAAGCAATATTTTTTACTTATTGCTATAATAAATATCTCTGAAAAATATATAAAAAAAAACGAATTTCTTCCACAGTTTAGGATGATATGTATTCTACATATTTTTGGTAAAAAAAAAAATCACAATAAGTGTATATTGATTGGTTTGCGCAA
The DNA here is from genome assembly GCF_042186555.1 of Aquarana catesbeiana. Taxonomy (NCBI): domain Eukaryota; kingdom Metazoa; phylum Chordata; class Amphibia; order Anura; family Ranidae; genus Aquarana; species Aquarana catesbeiana. Next base: position 213,170,887 of record NC_133327.1, read on the forward strand.
ATGTTATAGTGTCCACAAAATAGGGAATAGATTTATGACATTTTGATTATTATTTTTTTTTTTTTTTTACTAGTGGCGGCAAACTGCAATTTTTTTATTTTTGCGCAAATGTTTATCAAACCAATATATTTGCAAAAAATACACTAAAACCATTATTAGCAGATAAAAACGCAGCAAATTTTATGAAATTCCTACTAAATATAAAAGCTTAACCTGTATTGAGTTAATAAATAACAAATATTTGTAACTTTTAAATTGCACCTTTTTGCAAAATGGTGAAAATTGAACAGACGCAAAAGTGTAAATATCCAAATTTCTCAAACAGTCTGAAGGTTTCCTTTTTTCCCTTGCAGCTTTCAGAATTTGTGAAAGACCCCCAAAACCATATATTTTCTGAAAGCATATGACTTCTAGAATAAAAAGAAGGTGCTACTGATTTTTTAGACCCCAGGGTATTTGCGAAAATGTTTATCAAACCAATATATTTGTAAAAAATACACTAAAAGCAATATTAGCAGAAAAAGACATGGCTAATTTTACAAAATTCCTGCTAAATCCCAACTAAATATAAAAGCTTAATAGGTATGGAGTTAATAAATAACAAATATTTGTAAAATTGTGCCTTTTTGCAAAATAGTGAAAATCAAACGTACCCAAAAATTTCTCTAAAAATCTGGAGGTTTTCATTTTTCACTTACAGCTTTCAGAATTCGAAAAGACCCCTGAAACTAGACATTTTCTAAAAGCATTTTAGATTTTTTGGGCCCCGCAATAATTGTGCAAATGTTCATAATATAACTATTTTCACTAAAAATACACTAAAATAATTAATATTGCTCATAAACACAACGTAACTTACAAAATTCCTTCTAAATTAGTACGCATCATTCACATGTGTCATACTAAAGTGTACATCCATGGGGGCCATGTTTACACACACAGGAATGCACAGGTGTTCCATGCATCCTCGTACAAGCAATCCCATTTATGTCAATTGGTATGCAACAACTGCATAGTCATGTGAAAAAGAGACAAGGTGCGCCAATCTAAGTGCAATATCAAATGCAACTTTAATAAGTAAATGTAAAAAAGGTGGCCAAAGGGCTGCTCACAAATACTCAATAGGAGTTAGCCATGTATAAACATGTAGATGGTCCATAGGCAAAAAACGCAGCTGTTCACAGTGAGAGGGTCCCAGCAATGTGATGGATGCTATCTAAAAGATGTTCAAAGGCAGTCCGTGGTCTATAATCCTCGGCCAGTGGGGATGCTGCTGTGGAGGGTGCAGGGAAGCCCAGATGTCAGCAAGGGCTGTACGTAGTTCGTCTCAAGCGCCAGAAGCCGGAACCAGAAGAGGACCAGTGTGAGGCGCGCTACTCACTGGGAGCTAGGCAGTGGAAATGGTGTCTGGACATGTCAGATAACGCGCTTCAATGCATACGCATTTTCCTCAGATCTTTTTTTTTCTCTCTTTTTCACATTGCCTTTCAGAGTTATTGCTCCTACTCTCAAGGGAGCTGCCGCTGGTGCTTATCGTCCATTACTTTTTATTGTCATTTGGGACTACCCCTTTTTTCTGTTTTATATATATACATATCATCTTACTTTATTGCTTCCCATGTTTGGTTTGCTTTTGCGCCATTTTTCTCCCTTTTTTCTATTCTAGGCTGCATAGTCATAGCTGCTGTTCCCAATCTGACATCCGGGTGGGTGTGGGTACATGACCCCGAATGCAGACAGTGTGAGCTCAGGGACATGCATGCTGACCTACATGGATGTAAAATTGGGAGCAACGGCTCTGTTGGTGCAGGTGCTCCATCCCAAATGACATCAATGGGATTGCCTGCACAGAGATGCACAGAACACCTCTGCATCCCTGTAAAGGTATGCTGTGTATATCCTGTGTGAACAAGGCCTTAGACCACTTTCACACAAGTACATTGATCGGTCTGCCTGTCTGTTTTTCAGGTGGGCCCAATTGGACCACCCATCATTCTCTATGGAGAGGCTGATGTAAATTAACATTTGTCCGTTTATACCCACCTGCATCTGATCCAGTCCGCTAAAAACAGACGAATGGGGATTCAATCTAGGAGATCAGATCGGATGGTATCCAATGGAAATGGACTGGCGGTCTGTTTCCATCTGACCGTCCCATAGAGAATAGCGAGCTGTGTCCGTGTCTGCCCTGCATCAGCAGAGCAGACATGGACCTGTCATCCGCCTGCTCAGGGGGAGTCAGCAGACAGATCCCCGCTGAGCAGGTTGGAACTGCTTGACAGAGTCTGTTCCATGTGAAAGGGGTCTTACCAGGAGTGACTGATCCATTAGGGGTGTAGGGCACCAGACTCATATTTTTTTTTTCAAGTCACATGATTAGAGCCTGAGGCTCTAATTGGCTTGAAAAAGGTTGGGCTTGGGGCGCAGAGCATTGCACCCACCCACTTGAAACAATAGTTAATTAATATTCGCTATCATCTTCCGGCTTCTCCTCCTGGCCAATCAGGACTGATTGGGTTGGCCGAGAAGAGAAGGTGAGGTGTCCATTGAGGGGTGAGTGCGGGGGGTGTCACCTTGGAGGGGGGTGGACCTGGGGGGTTTTACTATGTTTGTGTTTTTTTTTTTACTTTTTAATTTTTTTATAGTTTTTTTTAGTTTTAGCTTTTTTTTTGGGGTGGGGTTGTTGGTGAGATAGCAGAGGTATAAACAGACACCCATATCTCTTTTTTTGAGACAGAGAAAGGGACTGAAGATAGCCCACTTTACTTGAATGAATAAGGAATCTGTATAGAGATTCCATTCATTCAGTAAATGACACTTGTGGTTACAATATATCAGCTGTCATTGTCAATGGGCACATAGCAGTGATCAGTAGTGATTGCTGCATGCGCCCTCTCTTCTACAGGGGGAATTTACTAAACACATGTTTACTAAGCCCCCCAAGCCCCTACTTCACCCCTACCCACACTGCTCCCCCCTCCCCCCCTGCTGGGACTCCCAGCCTGACAGAATCATAGGAGATCTGTGTAGGGAGAAGCTGCAGGTGGAGGGAGGGGTAGGAGATATGCCGCTTGGAGCAGCCATGGATCGGGGTTGCGGGGAATTTGGGGGGTGATCTGACTGGTGGGGGGACACATCTGGACCCCCCAAGCTCCATGCAGCACCTGAAGCTGGTGGGGGTGGAAGAGGAGGGATGCCGGCTAATGATGGTGGCTGCAGGGAGCGGGTTTGGGGTGAGGGGTCAGATTGGGTGGAGGGGGGTAATCAGTGCTGGGGGAGAAGGTTGGTGAAGGGGATAGGAGAGAAGAGTGGGGGGCAGTTTTAGATGAAAGGGTGCAGCGGGGGTGGAGAGGCAGGGGGCAGAGAAGCGGCGGCATGGGTGGGGGATCACATTAGGGGTTTATAACTCTTATCAGCGGATTGTAATCCGCTGATCATAGTTATATAATTGTTCAGCAGAGTCTGATGAACAATTCTGATATAAGCTTACGGTCACTGAAGTGACTGTAAGCTTATAGGAGAGGGAGAAATAGGTCTGTACACCGCACTGACCTGGCCACCTGCGGGCAATTCTGTAGGTCCGTACAGCGTATGGACTTGGCAGTGAAAGGGTTAAGGTACAATGCCAGCTCATTAAACATTTTCTATGATACATATGTAGCACTAACTCTCGGTGGAGCTGCTGGTTTAAGCGGGCTTGTTACCTTCACTCTCGACACCCCTGCTTCACCGGCACCGGGTCTAGGGTTCTGTTGAGTTTACCTCTGGACGATAAAAGCACCAACACTTGAATACGTTTTCAATGTTTTATTGAACCAAGTAATGAAGGAAGTAGCAGGAAAGAGGCAGGAGGGAAGCTACAGGGAAGCTCAAATACCTTTCTTTAGGATTCTTGAGAACGTCCTTTAAAGTTGAATATTGTAATCGGATGCAATCCCCTTGTGGGACACAATCTTTGCTTGCCTGGATAGGCCTCTCTCACTTGCCTAGCAGCCAGTATGTAGCACGAACAAACTTGCTTGAAATAAATCCATACAATCCTCTGCCACAGGATGTATTAAACTTTGCGGTGAATGTCAGACACAGTACTTGGACCTCTAAGCCAACCCGGCAGTACTATGCTGTAAAACTACTTTAGGATACATCCTCCAACCGAGTCACCAGGCCCCTCTCCAGACCAGCACTCTGCGTGATCCTTCCATGACGGGTCCTCCACTGGGATCTTCTCGGTTGTCCAGCTTCTTCACTCTGGATAGACAGCTCAGGACCATTCCTCGCTGCTGTGGTAGGCCCCAGACATACTTCTGGGCCCACCCACGTGCAGCAGCGGTGCGGGCCTCCGGAAAGGAGGACCACGAGGTAGCACTCTAACGCATACCTGTCGACCAGGAGGGCCAGCAGGTGGCTGAAAACGAACCCCAAAACATGGCGTCTGTCCCATAAATACCCTCTCCCAGAATGCAACTCGGAGGACAACCTCCACCGAGTTGTCTCCGGGACAGAGGAGCACCCATATGCTTCGACACGTTGCCTTTCCAACACTAGCCAATGATAACAGCGACACCCACCAGCTCAGTGTGGAACCACATGCAACATCAGTCAAGCTAGAACAGAGGCAAATCTAACTCCCCTAACGAGCAATTTACTAAGTTTACCTATCAGTTGGTAGATCATAAATCTACCAGCGCTACACGTATTATTTTCCTTGATGCTTAGTGCTATTTAGTGGCCAAATATGGTATTTTCTATTTTAAATAAATGAAAAAAACATTCAGCCATCACAGGAAATAGCCTAATATTTGTTTTGCCCCATTTACACAGAATGAATGTATATACACTTTCATTAGATGAATTGCTATGCAAATGTTTAATAAATAGACTCCTATGTGTGACATAGGCCTTAGTTGAAATTACCCAAATGTATCAAGCTCTGTTCTCAAACACAAGCAATACTTGGGGCTACCTACATCATGTACATTTTTAGTGTGTTTAATCCCTGAATGACAAAGGTCAAACAAACATAACTTTGGAAGATCAAAATGCAGCGCTTAAATAAAACAAAATTTGCAAGTAAATATGATAGTTCGTAATAATGAAGCGTAGCGATGACGTGATGCCTCCACCAAACTTCAGTGTGCAAAAGAAAAGCACACCACACCCATGTGCTGTCAATCTGCTTACCAGAAAAATATGAAAACAAGCGATGTAATCATATGATTCAAAGGTTCAACAGTAAATCCGAATGGCACACTCCAAGCAGAATATGGGAAAAAGTCAGGTCGTCACATATCACCAGGACATCAGGACTGATGAGCCTGTGGCAATTGCTTGCGCTGGGTCCTAGTCTGACCTTAGAATGAGGAGACAGCAATGATGGAGCAGGCAGCGAGACACTGGAACCATTCAATTTAAGATATTTTTTTTCCTGAAAAAGCAAGAGAATGGTGGTCCTGAAGATTAGTATCCCTGAAAATCGGTATGGTAATTATATTGAAGAACCTAAAATAATGTCCGCCTTCTAGTAGCACCAGATATCTATTATTTTCTGTGTGTTAAACCTCATTAGTATACCAAACCATCTCTCCAGTGCACAGCCAGACTCACACAGCCTCCAGCATGTCAAACTTAACTTTGACATGTGTTAGAAAAACTGTACATACTTTTTCAACTACTTAGCATCTCCAGGTTGTTTTATTCAAGAAAAATTGTGCCTTTGTTTGATGGTAAATTGTACTTTTTTTTATCATCAATGGAAAACTGACCCAAAATAGTAGAATAAAAATTATATTTTGAACTTTAACTGTGTATTTTTTGCTATTACCATAACCCACCACCAAAGAACAATCCAAAATAAATTCTCCTGCTCCCAACTATCACAGTGATATTATCTCTGGGGACTACAAGACCATGCCCTCAACATTATAGGAAATAGGACAGAGGCAAGGTTCCATAGTCCTATCTTGTGTCTTTTGTCCTGATACAAAAGGATTAGTGAGCATTGTCACCATAGTACAGGAACTGTGTTACTGGCCAAATCCCCAGATGAAAATACATAAAAAAAGAGCCTGAAACAACAAAAACAATGCATCTACCACCACTAAAAGTTGCTAAACTTCAATATGTTACATTTTTGTTTTTGGGTTTGTATCCATACTATAAGATGTGACAGTGATCACAAGTTTATTTACTGTTTTTTAAAATGATTTTGAGGTTAGTAAACTAGTGACCATAGACTCAAGATGCATACTTGCTGCATATGACCACTCCTGTTCAATCACTTACAGTGTGTGTGTTTCTGTATTGGCATATATGTACTGTATGTGGTAAAAATGCTGCCTCTTATTTCCTAAAACCCAACGACTCTACTGTTTATCTGCCTGGAGCAACAAATAGCGTTATTTTGTCTTTTGCAAAAATCACATTTTTTTTTTAAATGAAAATCATCAAGCCTTCCTTTTAACATGTTTTTTTTTTGTGGATAATGAACAACAATTTCGCAGGAAAATCTAGTAAATGGCAGTGATAACTGGTATAAGAAATTCAATTGTCACACTTGTCGACTAAAAAGTGTACAAAATAGTATATTGTCAAACAATAATGAATATGCCACTGCATAAATGTGGCAGGATCAGAATGAGCCAAGTTTTAAAGATGCTAAATCACAAGAAGCATGCTGTCTGTAAATTAAGTAATAGCAATCATTTCAGCTCTGTCACTCTGAAGTGCTTGTAAATGATATGAAAAACTAAATGATCCATATACTCATGAATATCATGCCTTTGACTTGTAATCCCTAGCAGCTTCCAAAAGTCAAGGCCAAAGGCAAGTATCAGCATTATTGTTGTGTGATTGCTCAATGAATCAAGTAATTAGAAAATAAGAGCTGCAATTTTATGGCAAACTTACATTATAGACAATTTCTTTAAAGCTTCTTGTTAAATTGAGTGAAATACTTAAGAAGGGTCAAAGGTCAAGTGCAAAAGATTATGTTTTATTCCCACTTGAATGTTCCATACATTACATTCTGACAAAGCATTTCTTTTTTAGACGACAGTCTGCCACCCAGTGGGGAGATTGATCTCATTTTAGCATATTAACACAGCAGGAGAAATGTGGGCTGATTTGTTAAGCTGCAATACTGGTATGGCTAAGATTTTTATATTCTGTCAGTATGGTTCTTAGTTTTATTTTTCTACCAGCTAAAATAAAATGTTTAATCAGTAGACTTAAATTAACTGTAGGATTTAAAAAAGAAATGTATCTGTTTCACTATTAAGTGCAAGCTAAAAAAGGGCGTTTACCTATGCCAGCTTCAAAGGAAATTGCTTAATAAATATAAGAAATATTGTGAGGTATAGTCAGTGACTATGGCTCACTAACTTCTGCTTTTCACCTTTAGCTGCCCCTTTCAAGGAAGAATTATATGAATGTTCTGGTATTTTCTTCCCTCTGGTATCTTCTGCAAAAGATTACGCTGTAGAACTTGGAGAGGGTGGCAGTAACAGGAAAGGGGCAGGCTATGAATAGCAGGTAGAATTGTTCCCAAACTTTGGATAACATTAGATTCAGACCAAATGCGAGAATTTGAATGTTCTGAACCAAATTTCAGTAGTATTGTTAGTGGGTCAGATCTACAAAACATTTTTGGGAGAAAGGAACCAAAGACTGCTTCAAAGGCCATTTTGCAACTGCTGTTGCAACTGTGCAACTGCTATTACCTGAGCACTCTTAGCTTGACTACCAAAGCCATAGATACTACCATACTACTTAGTATCCCTGTTAAAAACTTTAAAGGAAGTGGTTCAGACTAGAGTTGGGGAACGGTTTGGGCCGAGCAAAAGTTCCACCCGAACATTGCCTGTCTGCCCATTTGGCACAAATCCAAATTTGCACGGCGTTCAGCGGGTGTTCGCACACAATGCATTCTTTTTTTTAATTAATAAAAGTATGTGGAAGTGGAATCTGAAGCATCTGGAATTTATAAAGTACTTTTGGGGCTAGCAACCTTTTTACTGTTGATACGTCCAATCCAGGAGAGGGGTCGCATTGACAAGTTTTTTATTTCTTGCTTGATTTCATCTAACAGGGCAATATAGTTGTTTAGATACATTTTTTTCAAGGAATTAGATAATTTGATTCCCAAGTATTTTATTTCCTTCCTCCAGGGAAATTGAAATTCCCTTAAGGGTTTTTCCTCTTCCTGCTTATCCAAATTTATATTTAGTACTTCGGATTTGCTGAGATTGATTTTAAAAGTTTGAGATAACCCCAAACCCTTTTAATATCTGCAGCAAATTCGGGATTGTAATCCTAGGGTTGGTTATGTAAAAAAGGACATCATCAGCAAACGCCGCAAGTTTATGTTCCTCTGCTCCTATTTTTACCTCGCTACAATCTGGACTTTTATGAATAGAGGCCAGCAGGGGTTCCAAAGTCAGTATAAATAAGAGGGGAGACAGAGGGCACCCCTGCCTGGTCCCATTCTCCATTTTAAAAGGTCTAGAAAGGATCCCATTTACTTTCACAGTTTCCGGTGGGTGATTGCATAGAATTTTCACCCACGCAATAAATCTAGGGCCAACTCCCATTATTTCCAATGTTTTTATCATGAGCCCCCAGTCTACCCTGTTGAATGCTTTTTCGGCGTCCATTGACAGGAATAGAGCTGGGGACCCCCAGATTTAATATACTCTAGGAGAAGCAGTGAACGCACTCCATTGTCCCTGCCCTCTCTTCCTAAACCAAAACCCACCTGGTCTGGGTGAACCAGGGTGGTCATTTTTTCCTTCAATCTACCCACCAGTACCTTGGCGTATAGCTTGGTGTCCGCATTTAACAGGGCAATGGGTCTCTAACTAGAACACAGCATGCTGTTTTTTCCTTATTTTAGAATCAAGGTAATAGTTGCAGACAGGGCATCCCCCCATTATACAATTGGTTCCCAGATCATTCCAATAATGGCAGAGCTTCGGCACAAATATATGTTTATATTGTTTAAGGTAAAAAGTAGTAAACCCGTCCGGTCCCGGGCTTTTTCCTTTTGGCGAATCCTGCAAAGTGGCATAAATTTCTTCTTCAGTTATAGGTCTGTCCAAGGTCAGCCCTACCATCCCTGCCCTGTTCAAAAATTCTTCCCAAATTTGCACGATGTTCGGCGGGTGTTCGCACACAATGCGTTCTGAGCCCCGATTGGGCTAAGCCCAGTCAGGGCGCTGGGAATAGCTGGTTGTTAAGGAGCAGGTCAGGAAGCTGGCTGCAGCATCTTTACCAACCGATGAGTCATCAGCTGTCAATGGGCTTCCCCCTGACAGCTAAATAAAAAAACATTGCCGGCAATCAAAAAGTGAAAAAAAATGGCGTACCCCCCCGTCCATACCAGGCTCTTCAGGTATGGTATGGATTCAAAGTTCGAAAGCTCATAGAATTGAGGTTACCCAGTCCATGCTTTTGTTAAAATGACTGCAAAGTCAGGCACAAACTCCAGAATATCAAAACAATAAGAGATATTGTTATCCATATTTGTGGCTGAAGTTTCAGAAAACACAGAAGGATCTTAACAAAAGTAGCACCCCTTACTTTCTAAAATTAGTTAGGGAAGTGGCTTGTGGGCTGATATTTAATCTCAAAGTTAGTGCAAGCTTTCAGACCCCAAATTCAGGCCTTCCTTCTTCAAGCATATGTCCCTACCAAGCAGTGGGCTTGGGAGGTCAGAGAACAGCTGCACAAATGTTCTCCCCAGGCAAAAATACGTATCCCTTTTCTTCAGCATGCACCACTGGCATTAAGCCTCCTAGTGATTGACCAGGGAGATATAAAAATGAACATCTCAGGCTATTGAATCCTCCCAAACTTTTGCCAGGGGCACTCTCTAGCAGCAGTCAGAAATAGACATTAACTTGAATAAAGGTGAAAGGTGGGGCAGAATGTCCCCATCCCAGCACCTATGGGATCATGACAGACAGATAATATGTCAAATTAAAGTTTTAATAAATAAATAAATAAATACTTACCTGATTGGCAGTTGATTGTCAGTTAACCAATTAAATACTGGCTGTCACGAGCAGGTATCCTTATAAAGAAAGAGATGCGTCACTAGCAGGCAGACAGAGAGAAGAAGACAAAAGATAACTTGTTGCTGTACCTACTGTTATGGAATCCTTGTTGCACAGAATGATGGATCAGCCGCTTCCGATGATGGGGATGCCTGGATGCATCGCCGCTTGTCGCTGAACATGACGGCTCCATTGACTGATGTCCGGCGTGATGTTTCCCGGGCTTACATGGACGCACTTGATGCCTGAGGTGACAGTATTGTGATTTCTGAACCCGGGATGTCTTCCTTTACTCTGCCCGGCCCTACTGCTTCTGGTTCCAGGTCAAGCTTACAGGCATGTTTATCTCCTACAGGTCCACCTTCAGCCAACGTCACTTTGGGCCCATCTTCTGAGTGCGTCATAGCTCCACCCACTGATAGGCTTGATGGACAGGGCGATGACGCAAATAGGCCTGGAAGGAAATTACAGAGGACACTGAAGAGACCTCGCCGGTTTGAATCCCCTGTAGGTCGTGTGACTGGGGATAAAGGAAAAAAGAAAAAAGGTAATGTCATTGATACAAGGAATTCTCAGGATGATTCTTATGCTACAAGATTTTGTAAACAAAAAAGTATTGATTCCTCTTCTATTCTACAGTCTTTAAGGAGTGTTGATTGTAATCTTTCTGAGTATGCTATGTTTTCAGACATGGGACGTGTTCCTATTGAATCGGATGTGATGGCATTGCACCCTGTGCTACCTGAAGCTAAGAATGCATCCATCCCTGCTGCTATTCACGCAAGTGGTGAGTCGAAAATGTATCTCAATTAAAAGCAATTTTTTCTTGTTTTCAAGATTTAATTAATAAATTTACAGCAACACAAAATGTACATACACAAAATGACCATTCAGACATGGGAGTTGCTCAGGTATGGCTTGCTCCTTCGGAGGGTGATTTGCTTAGGCCCTTGGCGACTGCGGCGAATGTTTGTATTGAGCCTCCTGTTGCTTCTAGTTCTTCTTTTATTCCTGATACTTACTTACGTGAAGTTATTACATGCGAATTGTCACCTTTGGGATTCCATTTAATTAGTACATTAAAAGAGAAAATATGGAAGGGTGATTATGTCGACATTTTAAGTCTGCTCCCTTTGCATAAAGAATTTAGACTTGATAAGAAGGATGGTGATAAATTTGATGATGATAAACGTAAGTCACCCCCTCGATCGTTTAACAATTGGCTGCAAGCATTTTGCATTTATTTGAGTGTGCTGGGAGAAAAGAACCCTGACTTATGTCGTGGTTTGTTTCAGCATGTTGAGATAATACTTGAGGCTTATAAGAACTTTCCAGGCCTCTCATGGTTTGCATATGATGAATCATTTCGCCAAAAGTTGTCAGTGCATAGATCGATGAAGTGGGGCGTTAAAGACGTGGGTTTGTGGCTTAATCTCTTAATTCCACAAAAGCAATTTCCAAAACCTTGAGTATCTAATACGCATACTTATCAACATGGAGTTTATTTCCACTTTAATGACGGGCAGTGTAAATGGCCCAACTCGTGCAAGTATAAACACTAGTGTAATTTTTGTGCAGGTTTTCATACTGTGTCACGTTGCTTTAAGAGAACTTCTGCTAATGTATCAGTCTCTGCTAAAGAGCTCTTTCTCAAAAGCGACCTCTCCAGTGAGGCTCACAAATATGTTGCCATGGCTCCATCAGTACCCAGAACGTCAGAAAGCTTGTTGAAGGAGATTGGTGATGGCAGAATTGCTGGCCCTTTTCAGGAACCAACTTTTCCAAATTTTTGGGTATCCCCTTTAGGAATCATACCTAAGAAGGAACTAAATACTTATAGACTGATACACCACTTGTCGTATCCTTACATGCTTTCATTGAATGATAAAATTGATCCAAATTTTTGCTCAGTTCATTATTCCTCGTTCGCTGATGCTTTACGCATAATTAGAAGCATTGGTAGTTCAGCCTTACTTGCGAAAGCTAATATCAAATCTGCATTTCGTCTCTGCCCATACACCCTTTGGCCTTCAGTTCCATAGGTTTTAGATTTGATAATGAGTTATAATTTGATCGCTGTCTCCCTATGGGGTGTTCTCTGTCCTGCCATTATTTTAAATTATTTTCTTCCTTTATTGAGTGGGTGGTTCGCCATAAGATCGTAAGACCATAAGAAGTTTGGACTCAGTTTTACATTATCCCAATGATTTCTTGTTTATTGGTAAATATGATTCTAATGATTGTTTGTTTCTTTTCATTGAGTTTCGGAGTGTTTGCAAGGACTTTGGTGTTCCTTTAGAGGAGGAGAAATCTGTTTATTCTACTTCTTGTCTAGAATTTCTGGGCATTCAAATTGATGCAGTTGCCATGGAATTTAGACTGTTGATTGATAACGTTTTGCGCATTCAAAAATTGTTAGTTTTTGTCATGTCTAGGATGAAGGTGCATTTGATGATCTTACAATCATTGCTGGGTTTGTTGGCATTTGCATCCAGGATTATGCCAATGGGTCGTGTTTTCTCTAAACGTCTTTATCGTGCAATTTCCTGTTGTTCTTCTCCATCTCATTTTGTGCATGTTACTTCTGACGTTGTTGAGGATTTACGGGCTTGGCATGAGTTTATACGTCAGTACAATGGTTGTTCTATGTGCCAATTTCCTTCTTGTTCAGCTTTGGATTTACATTTGCATACTGATGCTGCTGGATCGTGTGGTTACGGTGTATTTTGGAATGGCCAATGGTCGGCAGCTGTTTGGCCTGATATAAGGAAATCTAGAGGTATGACATTTAATATTGTATTATTGGAATTGTTTCCATTTTTAGTGGCTCTAGATTTTTGGGGTTCTCAGTAGGTTAATAGGCGGATATTAATTGATTCGGATAATAAAGGCGTTGTTTTTGCTATCAACTGTTTATCATCAAAATCTTTACCTATTATTTCTATACTAAGACAGATTGTATTTAGATGTTTGATGTTTAATATTTGGTTAAAAGTTAAATATATTCCTGGTATTGAGAATATTATAGCGGATTCTTTGTCCCGTTCACAGATTCAAGAATTTCCGAAGTTGATACCTGGTGCATATCAAGTAGGTCTGGATTGTCCTCCGCACTTATGGGCGGTGGTGTGACCCCAGTCATTTCAGCAATTAAGAGTTCAATTGCACCTTCTACATAGTCATCTTACTGTTCAGCGTTGAATTTATGGCATTCCTTTTTAGCCTCTTCTAATTTAGCTCATGATTCTTTTTCTGAGAATTTGGTGTTGTCATTTTTGGATTATTTAATGTCAGCTTCTTACTCTTAGTTGTACATAGTAAAGACATTGGCTGGGATATCCTTTTTAAGCGTTTGATGGGAGCAGCTTCCTGCATGCAATTTTTTGCTGTCAAGTGTGCTTTAAAAGGATATCGAAAGAATCATATGGTTGCTGATTCCAGATTACCGATATCAACTGATTTACTGTTTAGGATTGGTGATTCTACCAGCAATGTCTGTTTCTCTTCATTTGAGGCTTTGCTGTTTAAGTTGGCTTTTTACTTATGTTTTTTCGGGGCTTTTAGGGTTTCTGAGCTATTGCCTATGAAAATTGGGGATGGATATGATATTTTGTTCCAGGATGTTTATTTAGGGTCTATGTCAGAGAGTTCCCTTGTGCAGACGCGCTGTTGGTGGGCATCGCGGTGCGTTGGGGTGCGTCGGCGCGTGTGCGCGCGTTCCCGTGCACGCCGACGCGGGTGCCAGTGTGCGGGAGCGTGGGTGTGTGCGGGGGCGCGCGCCGGTGTTTGGCGCTAACCTGCCTATTTAGGCCGTCTGCACAGGGGGCTCGGTGCTGTCCCCTAAGGCACAATCCGCCTTATGCCGCGTACACACGGTCGGACTTTACGGCGGACTTTGCCCGGCGGATTTTTCGACGTACTTTCCGACGGACTTTGTGAATGAACGGACTTGCCTACACACAATCCACCAAAGTCCGTCGAATTCGTACGTGATGACGTACGACCGAACTAAAACAAGGAAGTTCATAGCCAGTAGCCAATAGCTGCCCTAGCGTGCCTTTTTGTCCGTCGAACTAGCATACAGACGAGCGGACTTTTCGACCGGACTCGATTTCAACGGATAAATTTTAAACAAGTTTAAAATCTAAGTCTGTCCAACTTTTGAGAAAACAAAGTCCGCTGGAGCCCACACACATCGAATTGTCCGACGAAATCCAGTCCGCCGGGCAAAGTCCGCCGTAAAGTCCGCTCGTGTGTACGCGGCATTAGAAAAACTCAAGGAGCTGTTCACTTCCGCTTCAATCTTAAAACACCCAGATCCTGCTCTACCATTCGTCCTTGAATTGGACGCTTCAGAGGTTGCAGTCGGAGCTGTTCTGTCCCAACGGCAAGGCCCAAAAGCCCTTCTCTACCCAGTGACCATTTTCTCCCGCAAACTTTCTTCAGCGGAGAGAAATTATGATGTTGGTGATCGGGAGCTTCTGGCCATCAAGTCCGCTTTGGAGGAGTGGCGTTATTTACTGGAGGGTGCAGCATATCCTATTCTGGTCTATACGGATCTGGAGTATCTCCGAACTGCTAAGAGACTGAAACCTCGGCAAGCAAGGTGGGCCCTATTTTTCTCCAGATTTCAGTTCCATATAACATACAGACCTGGTTCCAAAAATACCAAGCCGGATGCTCTTTCCCGTATGTTTCCTGAATCCGGCAAACCTGTGCATCCGAACACTATTCTTCCATCCGGAAATTTTCTTTTACTCCAAGTGGATCTGCTATCCTGCATAAAACAAGCCTCTTCAAATTGGACCCCAATTTCCGGAGAGGAGGTGAGGGCCCAGGATGGTCTTTTTTGGCACAAGGGAAAAATCGTGGTCCCTGAAGATTTGAGGGTGGCAGTGCTAGAGCTCTGCCATGATCACAAGATGGTTGGACATTTCGGTGTGCTAAAGACGACTGAATTAGTGCAGCGCACATTTTGGTGGCCTCTGTTGGCAAACGACTGCAAGAACTATGTAGAATCTTGTACCACCTGTGCCCAGAGCAAAAATAGCCGGACTAGAGCCTGGGGTCTGCTAAAACCATTACCCGTCCCGGAAAGATTGTGGAAGATGATATCAATGGATTTTATTGTAGAGCTTCCCCAGGCAGAAGGCTTCTCTACCATCTTCGTAGACAGGTTAACCAAGATGTCTCACTTTCTGCCTATGAAGGGCACGCCTTCGGCCATGGAGACAGCAAGGGTCTTCATTAAAGAAATTGTCAGGCTGCACGGAGTCCCATCAAACATCATATCTGATCGTGGTGTTCAGTTCACCTCTCGGTTCTGGAAAGCTCTCTGTGATTCCCTGGAAATTGAGCTGGCACTCTCCTCTGCTTACCATCCCCAGACTAACGGGCGGACGGAGGGAACTAATCAAACTTTGGAGCAATACCTCCGTTGTTTTTCATCTTTCTCACAGGACGACTGGGTCTCTCTTCTGCCAATTGCTGAGTTCTCCTATAACAACTCTTTACATTCGACCATTAAGCAAATACCTTTTTTTGCCAATTACGGCTTCCACCCATCCTTTCTGCCCAGGTCTTTACCCGAATATGCGATCCCTGCGGTCTCTGAGACCATGGACTTCTTTCTTTCTAACAACAAACTCTTGCAGGACACCATGGCTAAGACCCAAGAGTATAATAAGAAGATGTTTGACAGGAAGAGGCAGGGAGAGCTCATCCTGGAACCTGGCAACCAGGTTTGGTTGTCCACGACCAATGTAAAAATGGCCTGCCCTTCAAGGAAATTGGGCCCCAAATTCATGGGTCCGTTCTCAGTCAAGAAGAGAATTAACAATGTGGCCTACGAACTCAACTTACCTAGTACTCTGAAAATTCATCCGGTCTTTCACATTTCATTGTTGAAACCTGTTATACCCAACACCTTTGCTGGTCGAAGTACTGACCCACCGGAACCCATAATTGTCGATAACAAGGAAGAATTCGAGGTGGAGGCTATCTTGGATTGCAGGAAGAGATGCAACCAGTTGCAGTACCTGATCAAATGGAGGGGGTACGGACCGGAGGATAACTCCTGGGAGCCAGAGGGCAACTTACATGCCGAAGAGCTTCTGAGGACTTTCAGGAGTACTCACGCCTCCAGATTGGCACAGTTGGACATCCGGAGGCTGCCCTTGAGGGGGGGCACTGTCAGAGAGCTCCCTTGGGCAGACGCGCTGTTGGTGGGCATCGCGATGCATTGGGGCACGTCAGTGCGCGTGCTCCCATGCGTGCCGACGCGGGTGGCGGTGTGCGGGCGCGTGCGTGTGTGCGCCCGGTGTTTGGTGCCAACCTGCCTATTTAGGCCGTCTGCACAGGGGGCTCGGTGCTGTCCGATCTTCAGCTCCCTGTATCCCTGCACCTGCTTCCTGCTTCCTGTTTCCTGTTGTACCTGATCTCCTGACCACCGGCCTGTCTTTGATTCTCCTTGCTTGCTGCCTGCCACTGATCCCGGACTGTTCAGACTACGAATCTGCCTGCTCTTCTGTACTACGTTGCCCGCCTGCTGCCGACCTCTGCCTGTGACCCGACCTGCCTGCTCCACTCCTGCTCTGCATCCACTGCCTGTGCTTCAGTTGACTGGTGATCTCCATAACCACCTTTACTGGGATCTTTCTGCAGCTAACCCGCCAGGCTCTCATACCATTCTGTGCTCCCGTGCCTCCTGTCCATACTACCAGGGGCCGGGAACCAGATACGTAAGGAAGGCCTCCCCCTGCTACATTGGGCTCACCTGTCTGCTACGTGGAAGTCTGACAGTCTAACTCCCTTTCTATCCTGTTGAGAAAAAGCAAAACTGATTCAGTCGGGAGAGGAAATTGGATCAAAGGTTTGTTTTTTGCATTTAGTTCATAGATATTTGCAGTTAATTCCGCCTGTTTCCTCTTCCTTTCTTCTACATGAGAATGGGAAACCTTTAACTGTCTATCAATCAATGTCTATCAATTTAAGGCAGTGTTGAAGAAATGTCTGTTACGCTTGAAGTTAGGTCATCTACATATCACTTCTCACTCATTCCGCATAGGAGCAGCCACAGAAGCAGCTAAGCTAGGTTTAAATGATGAGATGATTAAAGATTAAAGATGATAGATGGAAATCTAACTGCTTTTGTTCCTATGTTAGACCTAATGCTTCTTTTTAATTTTAGGTCATGCTGTTAATATCTGGATAATCGGCCATTCTTTTGTATTTTGGGCCAAGCATAGAGCTGACCGTAGGAACTGTGGTTCTAACCTGAGTATGGCATTTGACTCATTTAAAGTCCATTGATTTGGAAGAAAAGGAATGCAATGGAAAATGCTTTGCAACACCTTGTCTCGCTTACATAAGAGGTGGCCGATGCCTAATGTTCTTATTTTACATTTGTCAGGAAATGATATTGGTAAATGTAATACATTGGAGTTGATTGCTAAGATTAAATTGGATTTGCAATGCATACATACTGTTTTATTTTTGTTTGGCTTGGCTTATTTCTTCTGAGTTTCGTTACTTTGAGAAAATTTGCAAGCGGGTAAATATGATCTATTTACTAAACGGCTAAATTTATGCCTTCTGTAGCTAGTGTCTCTTTCTGGCATATTAACTTGGAAGGAGGACAGTCAGGCTTCTACAGGTATGATAATGTCCATTTATCTGATATTGCTCTGGAGATTTTCAACCTTGATATGCAGACCTGTGTTAAATTGGCTGTCGCCCAGGGGGTGTGCCAGGCTCTTTAAATATTATCATATTTTTCAAGCCCAACAGCACTCTGAGACCAAAGCATGGGCAATCAGTACACCCAACACCCAAACAAAACTGAAGTATCATGATATATGCAGCCCAGTGTAGCTACTAGCTACTTCTCTGTATATTGGGAAGAGAAAACAACTGCTCAGCAAAGGCATGGTTCCAACTCAGCAGTCCTTTTTGTCAACTTAAAGCAGAGTACTGCTTTCCCCTCAAAAAAAAACAAAGTCAGCAGCTACACATACTGTAGCTGCTCACTTTTAATATTAGGACACTTACCTGTCCTGGAGTCCAGCGATGTTGGCACCACAGCCAATGTTTCCATCGGCTGTGAGATGCCATTACCGGTAAGGTCCCTACTGCACATGCACGAAGCACGCTGCACTCTCCTACTGGCCTGACCGCAGGGGAAGGAGGAGGGGGGAGGGGGGGCAGACTTCTGATGTACCTCGCCACGGCAAGGTCTGATGGAAGTGGGGACAGAGTACCTGTTAAAAACAGGTTCCCGCTCCTCCCTCCCCCCAAAAGGTGCCAAATGTGGTATGAGGGAGGGACAGATAAGCGGAAGTCCCACTTTTGGGTGGAACTCCGCTTTAAGGAGAGTGAACAAAGCCATGTAGAAGCACAAATGATTCACAAGAGGTTCGAAAAAAAAACTATATCTATATTAAACAATCACTCCTGAACTGGGGTGGGGGCCTCCAAATCAATTTTTTTAAGGTGATGTAACAATGATTCACATCTTCAGTCAGGTCACTCAAACAAATAACCGCTGTCCAAAGATACCCTGGCAACATGCTAATCAAATTATGCCAATTAAAGCAAGATGTTTGCACACATCCAGTTTTTGACAATCAACATCTGCCATGACACATTTTAATATGTGATGTTGTTTGAGTTAAGATGATTCAGTTGCCAGTATGGTTGTAAATGCTGGGGTATTTTCTAATTAGGGATGAGCTCAAAGTTTGGTCCAAACACAAGTTAAGACCAAACACTGGCTTTCGTTGTCTGAATGCTAGACTTTTTAAAGATTTTTTAGGGAGCTGAATGTCACGTATAGTAGCAATAAAAATATAAGATATTGTTGACATGAACACACATTCAGTCTTTTCTGTCCCTTATTCTTGGCAATGAATCAGTAATGCCGCGTACACACGGTCGGACTTTTCGTTTACAAAAGTCCAACGGACGCTGACGGACTAAAGCTGGCTGGTAATCCGATCGTGTGTGGGCTTCTCCGGACTTTCAACTGACTTTTTCAGCCTCAAATCCGACGGACTTTAGATTTGAAACATGCTTCAAATCTTTCCGACGGACTCGAGTCCGGTCGAAAAATCCGCTCGGCGGACGGACAAAAACCCACGCTAGGGCAGCTATTGGCTACTGGCTATCAACTTCCTTATTTTAGTCCGGTGTACGTCATCACGTAAGAATTCGACGGACTTTTGTGTGATTGTGTGTAGGCAAGTCTGTTCGTTAGAAAGTCCGCCGCAAGTCCGTCGAAAGTCCGTCGAAAGTCTGTCGGACAGGCTGTCGGACTTTTGTAGCTGAAAAGTCCGACCGTGTGTACGCCCCATAAGACTCTAGGTTGCTTTCAGGAGACTATGCCGTGGCACCATAAGAGATAGCTGCATGCTTAGGCATATTATGTAGTCATATATTATATTGACCACTAGGTGACAGAGCGTAAAGGTCTGTTTCTGATAACTGTAAAGGAACTACTATTGTAACTTTTCCATCTGAAAATGCCAGTTGCTTGACTATCTTGCAGATCTTCTGCTTTCTATGTATTTTCAGAGTCACTGGTATTGAAATGTCCATTCTAGGCTTCCACGTGCTAAGTTGATTGTTTCTCTATTAGCCATTCTAGAAAACTTGTTCTAAAAGAAGAATAATTAGTGCAATTATAAAAAAGTGTCACAGACATTACTCATATGGCTTTCATGGGAAATGTGTACAATCTATAAAGAAATATGAAATATGACTTTGCTGCCCCCTCTGAAAATTTTAGTTGCTTAGCTATCTCTGCTTCAATACTTTGAGTCACTGATGAGCAGGAAAGTCAGAGATCAAATCAGAGCCTCTGATCTTCATACTTTCAGTACATACTTTGCATATATTGACTGAGAAAGTACTGAAGCCACTACATCATTATAACAGCCAGGAACTTGTATATTAAAAAGGATAGATTGGGGGGCGTGGCCAGGCAGCGCATGTAGCAGGACACACTTCACCTCAGCTCCGCCGAAAATCCTGGTAATCATCCTCTAGATCACTCATCCAGCCCGCTGACACCTCCGATCGGAACTGCACGCTATCTGGGCCTCAGCAGATCCACTCACCCGACCGATTTGCGGCTGAAAATCATGCCAAAACGGGACAAGAATGGTGGCGGCCCGCCTGCAGCACAGGCCCAAGATGGCGCTCTGAGACAGCGATCTCAAAAGGAAAAATATAAGGAAGCAGCCCAGAAACTCCTGTTTGGCAATAAATCATCAAAAGAGCTGCCATCACCCACATCTGACCTCAGTGAAGAAGAAGGTAGCCAGTAGGAGATGGATAATACTATTCCACTGGATGGCGCTGGATCCCCTTCTGACTGGGCCGCAGTGAGTACAGTATCACATCCCTATCAGGGCACTCAGACACCAAGTATGCCCTGGATAATGCTGAACCCACTCTCAGAGACATTCTCTCTGCAGTGCCTATTTGCAACAGATCCATCTCAACCCTGACTGATGAAGTGAAGGGTGTTAAAGCTGAGATATCCTTTGTGAGACAGGACATGCAAAAGCTGAGAGAGCGCACAGCTGCAGTGGAGAGCAGGGTCAGTGTAATTGAAGATGATTTAGTACCCATGCAGAGAGATTTAAAGTATAACTGCCATCTTGCAGATCGGCATGCACCGCGTTTAGATGATTTGGAAAATCGCATGCGCTGCAACAATGTCCGCGCCTTAGGATTCCCAGAAAGGATAGAGGGTAAAGACCCTGTCACTTTCATCGAACAATGGCTCCTCACTACATTTGGAAAAGAGGCATTCTCTCCGCTATTCGCGGTGGAGAGAGCGTATAGAGTGCCATCTCGTCCACTACCCCCTGGCAATCACCCTCGTGCTTTTCTGTTTAAGCTCTTAAACTACAAGGACAGAGATGCCATCCTTGCTAAAGCCAGAACCATGGGAAGTAAGTTGTCTATTGAAAACTCCAAAATCTCCCTGTTTCCGGATTTTTCGGCTGAACTTCAGAAGCAGCGAGGAAAGTTTATGGATGTCAAACGAAGATTAAGAGACCTTAACTTGCCATATGCGATGCTATATCCTGCCCGCCTTAGGGTAGTCGCACTCGGAGAAACCCGCTTCTTTGAACGCCCGGACATGGCGGCTCAATGGCTAGATCGTGAGGATAGGGCCCTTAAAGCTGCCAGACCACAAAGAGATGTCCCTGCTTAAGAGATAAGCCCTAGATATGCAATACCCTGGCAAGACCAGGTCTATTTTTGCTGGGATGAATCCCTGGGCCGTGGAGAGGCCTTAAGATTCAAAGCAATTGTTGTCTACGGAGGACAGTTCCTACTCTCATATCCGATGTTCAGGCGGTCGAGGAGAACTGTTTGTTTGTATTACCCTCCTCCCCACACGGTTTTTTTTTTTTTTTTTTTTCTTTTGCCCCCCTTTTTTTTTTTTTCTCCACATTTTTGTCTGCAAATAATGAAGCAATACGTGCCTACCGTAGCTGTGAAACCCCTACGGGAACTAACCTACTGGTTAACTAGGAGTTTTCAAGGCTTTTACCCCCCCACACCTGTTGTGTGGGAAAAGTTAACACTGCAGCCAAGTGGCTGTGTGAGCTGCTGACCTTTAGATTCTTGCCATGCAGAGTAACATGCATTAAGCCAACAATTTACTGTCTTCTGTACCTATATACTAACCTAATAATGTATTTCACTTTGCCTTGCAACATGATTTCATGTCTACAAATACCTACATGTTCTCTGAAAGGAGAATTCAAGCATGATTTGGGGAGAGGGGGTCTATCCCTCCTTCCAGATAATATGTTATGGTATGACCTGGGAGGTCTGATGAGAATTATGCCGGCCTGGTCAATGATCCTAAAACAAGATGGAGATGGCTAAATTGTCCATTGTGACTTGGAATGTCAGAGGACTGGGAAATCCAGTAAAAAAAGGGGCGGTTATTAGACATCTCAGGTCGCTGAATGCGGGGGTAGTCTGCCTACAGGAGACCCATTTCTCTGCGGACCCTCCCCCCAGCCTCAGTCCACGATTGTATACTAACCAGTTTCATGCAACCCACTCCACTTACTCAAGGGGAGCAAGTATACTGTTCAGAAAAGATATTCAGTTCAATTGCATTAGAAAACGCATTGACCCGGCTGGCAGATATGTCTTTCTTTTATGCTCAATTACAGGCCTCAAATGTATTCTTGCTAGCATCTATATACCCTCACCGTATAACTCAGAGGTTATCAGGCACCTAGCAGGTTTTATGGCCCAATACCCAGAAGTACCCTTACTGGCAATGGGGCACTACAATAATTTCTTAAATCCTCTCAAAGATAAATTTCCTGTACCTACTGCTGGCACATCTCAGGTGAAAAGTAGCACCCCCTTTGCCAGAATACTTGAAGAAACGGGACTGATAGATGTCTGGAGATCCAGACACCCAAACGATAAAAAATACTCCTGCCACTCAGCCTCACATGACGGGTTATCCAGAATAGATTTGGGCCTTGGGAATGACAAGATGCTGCATTTAATAGAGGAATCTGGCTATGCAGACAGGCATATATCTGACCACTCGGCACTTTGGGTAACCATCTCATTACCAAATAAATACAGACGGCCAATGTGGAAGCTCAATCCCTTTTGGCTCTCGCTGTTTGCCGAGCCAGATCCTATAGCCAGAGCACTTACACTGTTTTTACAGGATAATATTGGTACGGCTGGGCTGGGGGTGGTCTGGGATACAGCGAAGGCCTTTTTGAGAGGACAACTTATCAAAACAATATCGCGGATTAAAACTGACACCAAGGCTTGGGAACTATTGGTACGAAATAGAGTCACCGAGACTGAAAACGATTATATTAATAACCCCACAGGAGACAATAAGAGGGCATGGTTGAGTGCACAGACAATGTCTGGGCAACTGGCGTTGCAGCTGGCGGAGAACAAACGCTTTTTTTTGCAACAATCACATTTTGAGGAGGGGGAGACGACTGGTCATATGCTTGCAATAATGGCGCGGTCTCAACAATCGACCTCTCTCATCTCCACCATCTGTGACGCACAGGGCGCTCTGAAATGCTCTACTCCTGATATCCTGACAGTCTTTGGTGATTTCTATGCTGATCTTTATACTTCTAAAGTTACACCCACTGAGAGTGCAATAACAGACTTCCTAGGTAGCTGTGAACTCCCCAGTCTGCCAATAGAAGATAGGGTCATGCTTAATGCCCCTTTAACTGCAGAAGAACTGGATATCGCCCTATCTCAAACTAAAAACAATAAAGCACCAGGTATAGATGGCCTCCCTTCAGAGATATACAAACGCTACGCTGATTCCATGCTCCCCACACTACTGAAAGTTTACAATGAGGCATTAAAGGAGGGCTCACTGCCAAGCTCAATGAATGAGGCGATCATTATTGTTATATTAAAACCGGGTAAAGATGCGAATTCCCCGGGATCTTATAGACCCATTTCATTGCTCACATCCGATATCAAGCTGCTGGCCCGGATGTTAGCAAACAGATTGGCCAAGGTAATTCATAAAATAGTACATAGAGACCAATCCGGGTTCATCCCCACGAGATCCACGGCCCAAAATATAAGAAGACTATTCCTGAACTTACAGCTCCCAGTGGACAACACAGGCAATAGAGCAATTTTCTCGCTGGACGCAGCTAAGGCCTTCGACAGTGTCGAATGGCCTTATCTGTGGAAAACACTACAAAACATGGGACTGGGAGATACCTTTATTCGATGGGTACAGCTTTTGTATGCTGCGCCCACGGCCAGGATACGGATTAACGGGGAACTTTCAGAACCTTTTCCTTTATTTAGAGGCACCAGACAGGGGTGCCCATTGTCACCCCTGCTGTTTGCCTTGGCCCTGGAACCTCTGGGAGCAAAAATTAGAGGAGACTCTAGAATAGCGGGATTCCAAAGAGGAATGAATAAAGACGTAGTGTCCATGTACGCAGATGATACCCTGCTCTACTTAGGAGACACAAAAGATTCATTACAAACAGCCATGTCCCTCATTAAGGACTTTGGGGAATTATCAGGCTTCTCCATTAACTGGGACAAGTCAGTGCTGATGCCGCTTGACCCCCTGAACACTCCATTACCAATAGGTGCAGAGATGATACAACAAGTAAGCTCATTCCGCTACCTAGGGATCCAGGTGACCCCTAACCCAGCCACTTATGTTGAACAGAACCTAACACCCTTATTAACTAAATTCCGTGAAAAAAGCAGGGCCTGGTGTAAACTACCCCTGTCTGTTGTTGGTAGAATTAACCTTATTAAAATGGTCTGGGCACCACAACTGCTTTATATTTTTAACAATTCCCCAGTATGGATATCTAAAAAATGGTTCGATAGAATAGAGACCCAATTCAGAGAGCTCATATGGAGAAAAAAAATAGCGAGGATAAAACTATCAACATTACAATATGGCAAAGAGGAGGGGGGACTTGCAGTCCCTCATCCCAGGATGTATTATCTCGCTTCCCAGTTACAACAACTGGGAGGATGGGGCTTGCTGGACCCGAAAGACCCGATTCGTAAACTTGTAATACTAGAAGACAATAACTATTCAGCACTGACAAATTTGGAGGCGGGATTCATGCACTTAGACCCGGAAGCTCCTACAGTTAAATTATTGATTTCACTTTGGGCCTATGTCAAAAAACTAATAGGCATCACGGGCTTTCTGTCCGGCACGCCTCTCTGGCGAAATAGACAACTGAAAGAAATACAAAAACTAAAAGGCTTCCAGAGCTGGGAGGACGCAGGCATCAAATATATCTCACAATTATACCAAGATAACACTCTCAAATCATTCCAGCAGATCCAAACAGAGTTTGGGATCCCACATAATAATTTTTATAAATACCTGCAATTGCGACATGCCTTACAAACCCAGAATAGAACTGTCAGGATCCAACCAACAGAACATCAGATTATACAGGATGTATTTATGGATGAAGTTAAAAAGGGCATGATATCTAGATGCTATAATACACTTATAGCACGAATACAAGACCCCTTTAGACTACCATGCAGGCAGCGGTGGGAGGAGGATATAGGAGCAATAGATGGAGACACTTGGGAGATATGCCTTATGAATGCCCCCCTGGTATCAATTTCTGCATCACAGAAACTTTCACATCTTTACCTTCTACATAGGGCGTACAGAACCCCCCTTCAACTTTATAAATGGGGAATTAGGGACTCACCCCTGTGCCCAAAATGTGAACGGGATCATGGAAATTTACTCCACATGATCTGGAAATACCCCAAGCTATTCCGATATTGGAAGGAAGTACTGGACATGATTTCAGAAGTATATATGATACCTCTTGAGAGAACTCCAGTGGTATGTGTACTGGGGGAATAGATGAAGAGTTAGCACCCCCACCTACACGTATAGCGCTTATTCGTTTACTATACATAGCGAAGAAACTAATTGCCCAGTGGTGGATTACCCCCGCGAGTTCCCACCAAAGGGCAATGGATAGACAGCGTGAATAGGCTCCTAATAAGAGAAAAAATAACCTACCAACGTAGGAAGGCTCCACAAAAATTCCTCTCCATATGGCAGGCGTGGTTAGACGTTCCAGGTTTGGCCCCGCACCAATTAATTAAAGACAGGTTACTCTTGGGTTGATGTAGACTTGACTACTGTATAGAAACTATACGCATGCAAGGAAGTGTGAAATATAAAAAGAGACAGCCCCTGGGGGATATATAACAGTATATATGATGAGGTACTGCATGGCAAGGTTTTACTCTGCTTTGTTCCTATCTTTCTTTTTCTCTTTTTCCTTTTCTCTATTTCCCCTGTTTTTCTCGCCTATTTTCTTTCTTTAATTTACCGATGAATACTGGATTGAACTAAACATAACAAATCAAGTCAAGGTTGTCGGAATCATAATGCAGTAGAGTTGATTTTGATATTACTGTTAAATGAACAACAGGTTCGCTATTTTTATGCTCTAAGATGATCAGAGATCATTAGAACTTTCAGCATATAAGGGTAATATTATTATAGCTGGTATTTACTTAAATTTGTACCTTATGTGGAGTCATACTCCTTGCGAATTATATTACATGTTAGACCTATTATAATTAAAAAGATAAGAGTAAGATAGGTGATATTCCTGATAGGATATAATCGGAACTGTCTTACAATAATCTTAGATAGCTGATAAATGTTCCCATAACATGCTTTGTGAGAATTCCGAAATTTGTATATGTTATATACAAGTATCTGTATGCTATCTGTATTTGTTTTTTTTGCACTTACAGGCTGAGGCTGCTGTCATGTAAAATAATTGTTAAGACAGCACTCCGTCTTAGAAATGAGCATGGTCTACTTACATAGTTAACTCTTTGTGAATGTTTTGCTTCTTGACTTTCCTTTAGCTTCTCCTAATGGATGTAGCATTTCCAAGTGGGTACCACACAGCCTGTACCGCACTCCACCAGCACAGCCCAACATGTAACCTCACTCCAAGTGACATTATAAGGTTTCTCCGCAGCGCATAGAGCTTATCTCTTCATATGTGCTCAAGCTTTTCCATTCCTGAGGCCTGTAAAACTCTCCCTACTCCTCTTCCATGACACCTCAGGCTAGGTACATGGGATACCCAGTGCTGCAATATCAATCCCTGTATGTGGGGCACCAACCACTAGGGAGAGGGTAATCTCATAAACCACCTCACTACCAGGGCCTTCCATTACCCATGCCATGTCACCAACAATCCCACTGGCTGGCTGCTTAAATACTAGCCATTACTCTGGTCGTTCCTAGCAACAGCAATTTAGCCTCTTGTTCCACTGCAGGTTATACCCTTGTAATGTGTCCGCAACGACTTCTCTTTATCCAGCTTCTAAGCCTCCTACTCTATTAGCTTTTAGATGATCACTGAAATCCCTCCTCTTCAGAGAAGCCTATCCTACCTATACCTAACAACTTTATTTTCATTTTCTCCATCAGCTCATCCCCACAGTTATTACCTTTTGTTTCACTTGACCCTCCCTTCTAGATTGTAAGTGCTAAGGAGCAGGGCCCTCTAATTCCTCCTGTATTCAATTGTATTGTAACTGTACTGTCTGCCCCATGTTGTTAGGTGCCGTGCTCCCTCTGCTGCCAAAAGTCAATCAGGAGTGCAAGTCCTCAGAGAGGCAAGGCTCTTGTGGACATTGCTGAATCAAGAAGGGGCTCAGGTAAGTATTTGGGGGTTAAGAAGAAAGAAAAGGGGTTAAGAAGAAAAAACGGTACGCTGCTGCAGGTGAGTGTAATATCCAAAAGGACTAGATGGTCTGAGTGCTAGCCCCGGCTCACATACGTAATAGTAGAGACAATAAGAATTTATTTTAAGGAGGCACAATGTCCGTGTGAAATGCATCAACCTACAGTCAGGTCCATTAATATTGGGACATCAACACGATTCAAATCTTTTTGGCTCTATACACCACCACAATGGATTTGAAATGAAACAAACAAGATGTGCTTTAACTGCAGACTTTCAGCTTTAATTTGAGGGTATTTACATCCAAATCAGGTGAACATTTTAGTAATTACAACAGTTTGTATATGTGCCTCCCACTTTTTTAAGGGACCAAAAGTAATGGGACAATTGGCTGCTCAGCTGTTCCATGGCCAGGTGTGTGTTATTCCCTCATTATCCCATTTACAAGGAGCAGATAAAAGGTCCAGAGTTAATTTCAAGTGTGCTGTTTGCATTTGGAATCTGTTGCTGTCAACTCTCAATATGAGATCCAAAGAGCTGTTACAATCAGTGAAGCAAGCCATCATTAGCCTGAAAAAAACAAAACAAACCCATCAAAGAGATAGCAAAAACATTAGGTATGGCCAAATCAACTGTTTGGAACATCCTTAAAAAGAAAGAGCACACAGGTGAGCTCAGCAACACCAAAAGACCCGGAAGACCATGGAAAACAACTGTGGTGGATGACCTAAGAATTAGTTCACTGGTGAAGAAAACACCCTTCACAACAGTTGGCCAGATCAAGAACACTCTCCAGGAGGTAGGTGTATGTGTGTCAAAGTCAACAATCAAGAGAAAACTTCACCAGAGTGAATACAGATGATTCACCACAAGATGTAAACCATTGGTGAGCCTCAAAAACAGGAAGGCCAGATTAGAGTTTGCCAAACAACATCTAAAAAAGCCTTCACAGTTCTGGAACAACATCCTATGGACAGATGAGACCAGGATCAACTTGTACCAGAGGGATGGGAAGAGAAGAATATGGAGAAGGAAAGGAACTGCTCATGATCCAAAGCATACCACCTCATCAATGAAGCATGGTGGTGGTAGTGTCATGGCGTGGGCACGTATGGCTACCAATGGAACTGGTTCTCTTGTATTTATTGATGATGTGACTGCTGACAAAAGCAGCAGGATGAATTCTGAAGTGTTTCGGGCAATAATATCTGCTCATATTCAGCAAAATGCTTCAGAACTCATTGGACGGCGCTTCACAGTGCAGATGGACAATGACCTGAAGCATACTGTGAAAGCAATCAAAGAGTTTTTTAAGGGAAAGAAGTGGAATGTTATGCAATGGCCAAGTCAATCACCTGACCTGAATCTGATTGAGCATGCATTTCACTTGCTGAAGACAAAATTGAAGGCAAAATTCCCCAAGAACAAGCAGGAACCGAAGACAGTTGCAGTAGAAGCCTGGCAGAGCATCACCAGGGATAAAACCCAGCGTCTGGTGATGTCTATGCATTCCAGACTTCAGGCTGTAATTGACTGCAAAGGATTTGCAACCAAGTATTAAAAAGTGAAAGTTTGATGGATGATTGTTAATCTGTCCCATTACTTTTGGTTCCTTAAAAAGTGGGAGGCACATATACAAACTGTTATAATTCCTACACCGTTCACCTGATTTGGATGTAAATACCCTTAAATTATAGCTGAAAGTCTGCAGTTAAAGCACATCTTGTTCGTTTCATTTCAAATCCATTGTGGTGGTGTATAGAGCTAAAAACATTAGAAATGTGTAGATGTCCCAATATTTATGGACCTGACTGTATAATCATTGTATGTGTCATAGTGGCAGTCACTTCTACAGTCTTCAATAAACATTGTTGGACTGGGGGTGGTATGCAGACAAATTCTTATTGTCTCTACTACTAAGTATTAGAGAGGCTGGGGGGGGGGGGGGGCTGCACACAGAAGGTTTTTTACCATCATGCATAGAATGCATGAAGGTAAAAAACCTTGTGCGTTTACAACCATCTCTGTGTATCACCTAAGGCTAGTCACATCACTGGGTATATATAAGGGTTTACAACCACTTTAATCAAGGAAATAATGAACATAACCTATAGAGTAATACCTCAATAAGCACCTGCTTACAGGATTACTACATGTTCATCATTTTACTTCATCTCACTTCACACTTTAGTGAATCAGGTCCTAATGGTAAAATAG
Source organism: Aquarana catesbeiana (assembly GCF_042186555.1). NCBI lineage: Eukaryota > Metazoa > Chordata > Amphibia > Anura > Ranidae > Aquarana > Aquarana catesbeiana. The sequence continues at coordinate 213,200,432 of NC_133327.1, forward strand.
CCATATTTTATGTAGGAGGGGAGGTAATGGATGAACTTGCTCCAAAAAAAAAATGCTTGAACGCAAAATATATTTTCTATTGGATGTTCCCCTGAAAATCACTTTTTCTGCTGAAATTAATTGGTTTATTGGTTATAGAAAGGCAAAATAACAATGAGGCCCATGCAGGTTCTAGAACATCTGGTAAAGATAATAATAAGGACAAGAAAGTGCAAAAACATGCACATGTGTAGTCATCTGAGACCTACATGAAGTTCAAAGCCTTGTCTGAAAAAGTGCACATTTGAACCTGTTGTTCTCACCATGGCAATTGTGATACCAGGAATAGGTGTACAAACTTGAAATGGAACCATTGTTACAACCATGTATGCAAAGACACATATGTGATCATCATTTTCTATGATATGTCTATGGAGCCCAGAGCAGTGAAGCTGGTTTGTTGTGGAGGAGCAATGCATGAGAGCGTAGAGATAACAAGAAAGAAATTCAATAGAAATATAGACAGTTAACATACAATACTAAAAAATCCACAAAAAAAATGTGTTTAAGTAAGCTGTGCAATAATCTATGAAAATGATTGAAGTCAAAATAATCAGAGTTTAAGCCAATGTAATTATTTTGTAAAATGGTTGAGTTAGAAAAAAAGAGGATGATGTTGAAGCCTTGAGTGTACATCTACCCAACTGCCACGTCATATTACTAGCAAGTTTATTTTGATTTATATAGGCAGCTTGAGAAAGAAATCGGACAACATGAGATTTGATTACAAGGAACAAAATGTCATAATAGAAAACTCACAATAATTTTAAAACATGAAATATGGCAGACAAGACCTGAATTTAATTAGCAATGTGCTTTATGCAGTTTTGCAGCTATTATGCATATCTGAATCAAATGTTTTTCATTGTTTTGTATACATTTCCCTTGTCTCCTTGTCTCTCTAACTTGCTGTTTGTTCTGCATGACCCTTTTTAAGCTTAGAGACTCAGAGATCTGCAAGTCAATAAGAGGCATACTACATTAAGGCACACTGGGAGCACCATGCTTTGTTCAGCACAATTATGTTACTGTACATAGAAGAGCTTCTTTACTATTTGGGCAGCAGGGCCTGTAGGAATGATAATGTAGAAATTGTTACTTTTAACCAGGGCATTTTCCACTTAAAAAAAAATATTTGATTGTGTTATTTAGTGCAAAAATCACTCTGTTATTTTATATTACATTGTTGTTAAAGTGTATCTGTAGCAGAGTGACAATTTACTCCCCATGCTTAGATGTAGGTGCAGACCTCCTTTACTCAATTTTCCACAACTTTCTGTTTTCCTGAACATGCCCAGGAAGTATATATTTCTCAACTTCTCTTTCTTAGATGCCCAGAGAGGCCATGTGTGATGATACAGAGGAAATTGGGCGAAAGATCTGCAGGCAGATGAGAGACCTTTTACTGTCATAACCTATGTTTGGAAAATGTGCCATAACTGAATAGCATGCAGTTTCTCCACAAGACCTAGCTACTATGGGGAGTGTGACTTTTTGCATTCTATGCCTCACCTTGCACAGAAATATTTCAGCTTGCAGGAAAAATATCTAAGCACCAGTAGACTGTGGACATCACAGGGACAGGTTAACTCGCCAGTTACCCCTTCATGCACACAAATGGTAGCTACCTTGTGTTTTAACGTAAACATGCACTGTTAAAAGCATCTGCTGTTACAATTCTGACCTTTTAAAGAAATGTCTGTATTGCTTGCTGCCCAGATGGGAATGTAAAAGAGTTTACAATGTCAACAAACAAATGATTTCCCAGCACACTTACCAGCCAGCCTGCAAAACAATCAAGTTGACCCTGTCTAACAATTTATGTTAAAAACAGAGGGTTTTGTTTGCACACATTTGCAAATATATGCATGTGCTGCAGTGCACACATCAAAGCTCCTCTTTTAACTAAAGTCCTAACTCTATAGTTACCAGAGTCTCCAAATAGGAGGTGCGTCTGGAGGAAGCCCACCCCTCCTTAAAGTGGATGTAAACCCAAAAAAAGAGTTAATCCAGCTCTGAGCAATCCTCTTATCTTTTTTCAGAGAGATAAAAACTGACACACAGAGAAATAGGAGTCAGTTCTTCCTCCTTGCTGTGAGTGACATGCACGAGCATGAGAAAGGCATTCTGTGCACTTCAGATCCCCTCCTCCTTTCTTCTCCAGCTCTCCCAGGATTGGTAGCTCCACACCTCAGCATGATTGGGCATGCTGAAGTCATGTGTTGACTTTTCTGGGTTTTGACTGGATGTTAGTGATCATAGCAGAAGTTCAGTGTAAGAAATACACAAGAGAAAATGCATATTGACAAGGGGAGTATACAGGTGGGCGGAGAGTCTACTGACATCATGACTCCACCCACCGACAACAGGCCCACCCACAGAATCTGCAGTTTTTCGGCTCTCATAACAGACAGAGGGGAAACATTTGACAGGTAGGGATACATGCAGGAGGCGTGTATATCCTTATAGATAACCACTATGGCAGTAGTTTAGAAAGGATAAGAGTGGGTTTACATCCACTTTAAAAGGCACAGGGACGCACGTGATGCCCAGCAAGAGCACTATGACAGCAAAGGCATCTAGTGCATTCCCATACATATTTTAACCAACTATACAAAAAAGTGGCAACCACCCCAGCAAGAGCACTATGACAGCAAAGGCATCCAGTGCGTTCCCATACATATTTTAACCAACTATACAAAAAAAGGGGCAACCACCCCAACCTATAGCTAAACTTTACAGTTAGGTGTACATGGAAGTGCAACACACATCACAAACAAACAAAAGATTTCCAAGCACACGTACCAGCCAGCCTGCAAAACAACCAAACCAACCCTATCTAACAAGTTATGTTAAAAACAGAGGAGTTTGCTTGCACACGTTTGCTAATAAATGCATAAGCTGCAGTGCCCATGTCAAGGCTCCTATGTAAACTGCAGTCCTACCGCTATCATTTACAGAGTCTCCTAATTAGGAGTACTTATAGCAGTGGTCTGGTAGATGCTTGGACCACATTACTATAGATACCATTGCCAGCCATGCCATCTGAGGGTGACTTACACCCCCTGATATGTTGGTTTATAGGGTGGTACCTTTTAAATCTGCAACCACTGAGTTAGGACTGAATAACACACATTTGGACTTGCACAGTGAAGGTGGTTGTGTGCACTCTGACAGCCCATTTGTGGTTTGGTTAATTCACTATACTAGTGATGTAATCTTCAGTGGACAGGTGTAATTCTAACATTTGAGGATTGGACAGAACAAAAAAAAAACATTCCCCAAAGGAAACCCTTTCTGGGAGAAACATGTTGGGAATGATTGCAGTATGTGCTTTTTTACTGACACTCTATGGATCAAGCTGAGACATCTTTAGATTTGCTGCCATACTATCAGTGTTGGAAATAAATAGTGTTGATTTAAAATATCACTAAGTACTGTGGGGTTGATGTTCTGTATAGAACCAGGCACAAAAGTGTGTTTTACTTTTAAAGAAAGGGGTTGGTACATCCCCTATCTATTTTAAAACGTTTATGGAATAAGAATGATTTGTCTTTTTAAGTTGGTTGTAATGATTCTTTTCTGAGAGACACCCCACTTTTAAAGTCTATCATTTTTAATATCACGGGTTATTCCAAAATTGAAACATTGCTGTATTATTTTGGATGTGGTGGGCTATCCCAATCCTTTACCACAAACTGTACTATTATTGATCTGAATGAAACTTTGATTTGGGAGGTATAAAATATGATATGAATCCTAGACATATATTGATTAGGTGATCTAATGCCTTCTACTCCTTATAGTATAGGCATGTTTGGTGTTTACCTGAATGTTATCATCTCATACAACAATGTAATCACTTTTTTAACCACTTAAGGACCGTGCCACGCCGATATACGTCGGCAGAATGGCACGGCTGGGCATATAACGTATGGGTACATTGCCTTTAAGGCGTGGCATTGTGGGCACGTGCGCGCTGCAAGTTCCGTGAGTGTGACCGTGGGTCCTGTGGACTCGATGTCCGCTGGGAGTCCCGCAATCGTCTCACGGAGAGGAAGAATGTGGAAATGCTGTTGTAAACAAGCATTTCCCCGTTCTGCCTAATGACAGGACACTGATCACAGCTCTCTGTGATCAGGAGCAGTGATCAGTGTTGTGTCACACGTAGCCCATCCCCCCCACAGTTAGAACATATCCCTAGGACCCATACCCACTTAACCCCTTCAGCGCACCCTACTGGTTAACCCCTTCACTGCCAGTGTAATTTTTACAGTAATCAGTGCAATGTATAGCACTGATCACTGTATAAATGACAATGGTCCCAAAATGGCGTCAAAAGTGTCCGATGTGTCCGCCATAATGTTGCAGTCATGATAAAAATAATAATAAAAATAAAAATGCCATAAAACTATCCCCTATTTTGTAGACGCTATAACTTTTGCGCAAACCAATCAATAAACGCTTATTGCAATATTTTACCAAAAATATGTAGAAGAATCAGCCTAAACTGAGGAAAAAATTGTTTTTTTTATATATGTTTTGGGGTTATTTATTATAGCAAAAAGTAAAAAATATAGCTTTTTTTTTCAAAATTGTCACTCTTTTTTTGTTTATAGCGCAAAAAATTAAAAACGCAGAGGTGATCAAATACCAGCAAAAGAAAGCTCTATTTGTGGGGAAAAAAGGATGTCAATTTTGTTTGGGAGCCACGTTGCATAACCGCGCAATTGTCAGTTAAAGCAAAGCTGTGCCGAATCACAAAAAGTGCTCTGGTCTTTGGGCAGCCAAATGGTCTGGGGCTGAAGTGGTTAATAAAACTCCATCATAGCAGGAACCATGGATATTATATGAAAGGGCAGTTTATCTATATTACTGTTAAGGCACTAACCTGAGTTTGACAGATGTGTATTCCTCCAACTATTCTCTAGACTATTTGAGAGAGGGCATTTACGACAATAAGGTTTCCAGATTCTGTTTATGGTACAGATGTTTTTACCACACCCCTGCCTGGCATCTAACTTTTTCTGCTTTCCATCTATTTTGGGACTGTTATTTGTCAATTGTGCTGTAAACTGGAATGTTTTCTTTTGTAAAATGTGTCAAATCCCATGAATGCCTAGCACAGACTTGGGGTTCATCAGAGCTCATTATTTTCACAAGAAGCCCCAATGTCCCAGAGACATTGCTGTAAACAGACCATGTTTCTGCAACTTTCATAATCAGACTCTGCAGTGTATTTTTCTTTTCTGCCATCCTGAACCTGTTCTGAATTACTGCTTTGAACTTTGAACCTGTCTAGTAAACAGTGGCGGCTGGTGGTATATTTTTTGGAGGGGCAGCACACAATGCACCCACAGCCACCCCTCTGGTCGGTCGGGTCACCCGCAATCCACGCCCCCCCCCCACTGTGGGTTGGTTGGGTCTGCCGCACAACCCTGATCAACCACTTATCCTCCGGGCGACGGGTGGTGGCTTTGTCCCCTGCATCTCCTCCGGCAGCCTCCACATCTCCTCCCTCTCCTCTCTCCTCATCATGGCCCAATAGAATCGCTTCTCCTTTTGGCCAAATGGGAAATGGGTCTCAGGACCCACTTCCTGATTGGCAGGGAGGAGAATTAGTGTGACAATAGTGAATGTTCATTTGCTATTGTCATACAACTGCAGGGGCTTCGGGCACAGTACTCTGCGCCCGGAGCCCACCTTTTTTTAAAACCTATTAGAGCCTCTGGCTCTAATCATGTGCTTAACCCCCCCAATCAGAATCCATGCGTCCGGTGCCCTGCATGTAGATTAGGACGCATGGATAGGGGGCGGCGCCCTTGCTCCCCTGCTAGTAAACTGTAATTTACAGTTACTCTTTGTCTGATCATACAACCAATTACCTAATCTGTTAAATATCTAAAGCCATTACATTTTTTGTCATTTTGTGCAGAGTAGGATATGGTTAAAACTGCTGTCAGATTTTTCCCACTATCTATAACTCATTAGGGGTATTTCCTGTCATATAGAGTCTTCAGGAAATAAGAGGATATTGTTACAATGTGAGGGAAATCCCTTTTAAGACAGTTGACAATTTTGCTTGTTAGATTTCACCACTATTCCTGTGCCGGTAGAAACTCAATATGTTGCATTTACCATTGCTGTTTGGTGGTTGTGTTTGGGCATTGTTTGGTCATCTGGGTTTTTGTTTGCTCTGGGAGCTGCAATGTGTACTGCTGGCTTCCTCTCTTCCCCCGCCCTATGACGCGGGTTGGGTGGGTGCATTGTCACTGTGCATCGATGTCACGCCCCACATGCCGGATGTGCGGCATCCTCTTAAGCCTGCATCATGGGAGTTTGGATTTGGCGCCAATGGCCAGGTGGCTAGGCTACGCCGCCCTGGTGATTGTGCCTCCCTCCTTTAGCACACTAGCGTGACATTGGGGGCTGTGATATGGCGGTGCACCTATATTAGGCATTGTCCCTTGATGGGCCAGGCACTCAGGGTTTTTCCCTTCACACTACGGACACCACTTTGGTCTATGGCTTTCACTTATCAATATTAGGTATGCCATGTCTTACACTAGTCACTTCTCAGCTTTGTTTACTTCCCCATTTTTATTCTAGTTTTTTATTTTAATTTCCTTTGGTGGCACTCTCCCTCACTTTCCATCACTTTCCTCATTCCTTCTTTTCCCTTATTTTTCCTTCTTCCCCCTTTCCCCTCTTTTCTTTTCCCTTTTTCTTTCTATTTTTTGGTTGTTTTATCTTCACCACCAGGTATGCATCTGCTTTTCTACATCCCATTCACTTTTATGGGTTACACTGCCCGCGTTAACCCCAACTCACGCATTATTTTCACAGAGGTCCTATATGGTTTCACCATCCCCATTACACACCAGGATTACTCTCTGAGTGCCTGTCTGTCATGGATGCTGTCCTTTTCTGGTTGCTGTCGCTATGCATGCCCCCACAGTTCCCGGAAACGACATCCTCAGTTGACTTGTGGTTTCCAGCACTATACCACATACACATATACGTTTTTGTAAGTAATATATGGTAGGGGGGTCCCCTATTGTTATACTGCTTTAGTTCCTTACCTTGACAGATCATCTAGACATGTATAATTCTCTTTATTATAGATAGATACTATGGGCTTGCTCCTGAAGAGTAATTTAAGGTCACATAACGCGTCGAGCTAATAGCTGCCATATTCTTTACCAATCATGCGTTGACAAGATCTTTATACCATTGGTTTACATAATACAAGTTTTTATGACTATATGTGAGAAGCTTTTTGCCATTGTGTTCAATATTTTTTACTAACAATGATAGGGAGTAGCAAGGTTATAGGCTATATAGACAGTGTGTAACAAACGTATATGTACATAAATTAAGTTTATTTGATCATAAATTAATATTATGTGATGTTTTTGAATTTGTTATGAGGATTGTTGTTATCATAAAAAATTGCTCTAAAATTTGATATTAATATTTTATATATATGTAGATGAATTAATAAATATTCTTATATCCATCAATTCATCTGTTTACCACCGCATGCTTCATATAAAGTCACAATTTCTCGCCCTCTCTTGCATTTACCCTTATTTTCATGAAAAATAAAAAGGGTGAATCTCTCTAACGGGGATCCCAAATAACAATAAAAAATCTGATAGCAGTTCTAGCTCCTCGCTGTTCTATCCAGATCTGAAAAATAGTTTTACATTTGGTTATACGCTAAATATGCAGACTGCAACTGTTAAAAATCCCAGAGGTTTTGGGCATGTTATTTATATGCACTCAGTCTAAATAGTAACTACCGTATTTATCGGCGTATAACATGCACAGGCGTATAACACGCACATTAATTTTAAGAGGGAAGAATCAGGAAAAAAAAACTTAAATTTTAAATAAGGAACTTTGAAGCAAAATAAGGGTCAGTGCCCATCTGCAGCGTCACCATTGCCATCAATGCAGCCTCATCAGTCCACATCAATGCAGCCTCATCAGTCCACATCAATGCAGCCTCATCAGTCCACATCAATGAAGCCTCATCAGTCCACATCAATGCAGCCTCATCAGTCCACATCAATGCAGCCTCATCAGTCCACATCAATGCAGCCTCACCAGTCCACATCAATGCAGCCTCATCAGTCCACATCAATGCAGTCTCATCAGTCCACATCAATGCAGCCTCATCAGTCCACATCAATGCAGCAGCCTCACCGTTGCCATCAGTGCAACCTGATCGATGCCCATCTGCAGCCTAGAGGGGACAGGGAGGGGGGTGGGATGAGCGCCGACAGATTACATACAGTGAGAATCTCCTATGATAGACAGAACAGTGGTCCAATGGCGGCCCAGGAGACGGGACCACCTATTACAGAGGCCACCAAGTAAACAGGAGTTTCTCACTGTATGTAATCTGATGGCTCTCGTCCCGCCCCCTTCCCTGTCCCCTCTAAGGCAGCTAAAATTGAAGTATTGGCGTATAACACGCACACGCTATTTGCACCCAATTTTCATGGTGAAAAAGCGAGTGTTATACGCCAATAAATACAGTAGTTAGGTTTGTAGAGAAACGTATGACATGCTTCAGATTATGCTGTTAAAATATTCTAAGACAGGTTAGGACCAATAAAGGAAGAAAGTTTACTGTACAAAAGTTAATCCAATTAAAAGGGTGTTGCTAATGGTGAAAAAGGTCATGCGCTTACAAGATCTGGTGATGGAAATCCAGGTGTGCCCTGATTAAGTCTGATCTAATGACTTCATGTGCTGCAATATTCTTCCAAGTAAGTGATTCAGAGGCATTGGATCCGCATATTAGTAGATAGCTAAAATTTTCAGGAAGTCAACAATGGCTTCTACATTTCTCTTAGAACAGTATCCTCACTTTGTATCTGTTGTTTTAATATTGCAGCCTTTTTTATTACTAGTTACACTCCAGTTTCCTTTCTGCGTTTCTGTGTTTAAAGTGTAATTAATTTCAAAGAATTTTATTTTCAATTGTAATATAACAAACACATACAGAAAATGTATCTCTACAGAAGCAAGCTATAACATAGTAAGTTAAGTACATAAACTTATCATAGAAACAGTAGGAACATTGTATTACCATAAGGCACTCGTCTAAACCCAGCGCTCAAGCCAGATATGATCTGGAGAGTATGCTGGGCCTCTGCATACCGTAGAGGCAAAGCCTATCATCAAAATCTCAGGGCGGTCCAGGGTAGGCCCCCTAATGTCCAGCACCCCCAAGGGGATCAAGCTGTGCTGGGAAGGGGTCTCACTCCCCGAAGGGAACCCGCATCTCACCATATATTAACAGTGGTAAACAGTAAATTGGTTGGCCGTATGCGCAACCTATATTCATAACCTAAAACTTTTGAGCAAAAAGAGAAAGTAAACTGCTGATATCTCAAATATTTGAGGGTTGCCAAGAGAGAGCAGTAGGATAAAAAAGGAAGTGTGAATAAGGGACAGGAGTGGAAAGAAAAGATACTAGGAGTTGAGGCTGTCTATCAGCCGGCACTGAAGTAGGTTCAAACTGGATTAGTATTAGGGGAAAGGGAGATGCCTACCTGTTGGGCCCATGGTTCCCATATGGCTTCAAATTTGCCTACAGTATCCAGTAATATACTAGATAACTTTTCTTGAGACATTATCCAGGAGATTTTCCTGTGGGCTGCTTTGATCAAAATTTTGGGTTGTTTCCATGCCTTCGCTACTGTTAGTTTGGCACCCACGAGAACAAAGTGAATTAGCCTACGAGTGTGTTTGGGGATATAGGGATAACCCCATTGAGGAGAGCCATCATTGAGGACCTGTGTACCTGGCTGAATTCTGGGGCATTCCCACCAGATGTGAGCCATTGTCTCTGAAAGTCGACAGCCTCTGAAGCACAAAGGATCTGCCCGAGGCATACATGGAAGCCAGTCTGGAGGGTGTGTAGTACCATCGGGAGATTATGTTCAGACTGGCCTCTGCGAGGGCTATATTTAGAATGCCCTTGAAGGATTTAAAGTAGGCCACCTGCCAGGTCTCCTGGTTCCAGGTGAATTGGAAATTGAAAAGATTTTTGGAGTAGGGCGACCATGTCTGGAGGAAGGGAGACATTCATGGCTAATGATTTGGAGTAATTCACTTGAAGACCTAAGATAGGTCTAGAGTCTGACGTAGATTTGGGAGGGACGTGATAGGTGAGGTGAGGAACAAAAGAATGTCATCCGCATAAAGCCCACATTTGTGAGTTTGAGAGCTGCACGTTACTCCCTGTATATTTGGGTTTTCCCAGATCGCGATAGCGAGGGTTTCAATAGTAGGAGAGAAGATAAGTGGCAAGAGTGGGCATCCTTGCCTGGTGCCTGTTGCTATGTGTATTGGGTCCAAGTAGTAGGCAGACTCTAGCCTGTGGTCTAGAATAGAGTGCTCAAATTAAGCCCATGAACCTGTCTCAAAACCCCATTGCTCTAGAAGGACGAAAGTGTACGGCCAGGAGACAGAATCAAAGGTGAACTTCAAAGAAGGAACACAAAGTCGGAGGCTGCGAGACGACAGCCAGACGCTGTCCCCAACCTGGTAGGAAGGTGCAGGCAGGCATCTGCGGTCAGCATGGAGTCTGTACCTATCGTTAGCATGTTGCAAAGCCTCCTGAACTTGTGCCCAAGTGGAATGTAGACCACGGAGATGTTCCTCTAATGCAGGAAGACTCTGCAGAACAAACGAGTTAGGCAACATGGAAGGTTGGAAACCATAATTCGCCATAAACTGAGACAAACGGGAAGCAGAATTCAAGGCACTGTTGTGAGAAAACTCTGCCCACGGTAATAGGTCTGACCAGTTGTTATGATGGTCAGAAATATAGCAACGTAAGAATTGCTCCAAGGACTCATTGGCTCATTCTGCAGCCCCATTAGACTGCGGGTGATACGCAGAGGAGAAAGCAAGCTGAATTCCCAAATGTGCACAAAATGCTCGCCAGAACTGGGAGACAAACTGACTACCCCTGTCCAAGACAATCACCTTGGGTAGCCCATGTAAGCGAAAGATCTCCCGAGGAAAAATGGAAGCTAGTTCCCTAGAAGTGGGCAACTTCTTAAATGGAATGCAATGACACATCTTTGAGAACCGGTCAACCACCATAAGGATAACAGTGTTGCCTTGGGAGTTGGGTAACTCCACAATGAAATCCATAGACAGGTGGGTCCAGGGCCTCTCTCTATTGGGTATGGGTTGTAGGAGACCAACTGGAAGGTGTTGTGGAGTCTTACTCTGAGCACACACAGAACAGGCAGCTATGAAGGCAGTTACATCAGCCCGTAGGCTAGGCCACCAGAATTGTTGGGAAATGGCCCAAACAAGTTGATTCTTCCCAGGGTGGCCAGCTGCCTTGGGAGAATGGTAAGTCTGAAGAGCGGCAGTATGGAAACTCTCTGGGACAAAGCAGCGGTCACAAGGTTTCTCAGGAGGAGCATGGACCTGAGCAGCAAGAATTTTGTCACCCAAAGGAGAAGTAAGACTGGTGCGAACCGTAGCCAGAATACGATCAGGAGGAATCACAGGAACCGGAACTGACTTCAACTTGGAAGTGGAGGAAAATTGTCATGACAAGGCGTCAGCCCTTACATTCTTAGTACCGGGTAAGAATGAGACAATGTAATTAAAACTTGACAAGAAAAGAGCCCATTTCCCCCTTCTGGGAGAGAGGTGCTTAGCCTTAGAAAAGAATGTGAGATTCTTATGGTCAGTAAGAATGAGAACCGGCACAGTGGTACCTTCAAGGAGATGTCTCCATTCTTTCAGGGCTAAAATGATCACCAACAGCTCTCTGTCACCAATCTCGTAATTGTACTCTGCAGGTGACAATTTCTTGGAAAAGTAGCCACACGGATGCATAGCGCTCTCAGAGTTAGGACATTGAGACAGAAGGGCGCCAACTCCAGTCTCAGAAGCATCAACTTCTAGGATAAAAGGCAACGTAGGATCAGGATGTGCCAACACAGGAGCAGAAACAAAGGCAGCCTTGAGACTCTCAAAGGCCTTAATAGACTCCGGAGACCAACTCTGTGGGTTACCGTCCTTTCTGGTCATATCAGTCAGGGGCTTGACCAGAGACGAGAAGTTATGAGTAAACTTCCGATAATAGTTGGCAAAGCCCAGGAAAGGCTGCCAAGGACGTAAACCCATGGGTCAGGGCCACTGTAGGACTGTCAAAAGTTTCTCTGGGTCCATCGAAAAACCAGCAGTGGAAATTAATTTAACCTGTTCACGATGGAACTCGCACTTCTCCAGTTTACAATAGAGATTGTTTTTTCTTAGTTTCTGAAGCACAGATCTGTGTGGTGGCTCTCCAGGGACTTGGAAAATATGAGGATGTCATCGAGATAAACCACCACATATAACTACAACAAATCATGGAGGACATTGTTAATATATTCCTGGAAAACTGCCGGGGTGTTACGAAGGCCAAAAGGCATTACGAGTAGGGATGAGCCGAACACCCCCCTGTTCGGTTTGCACCAGAACATGCGAACAGGCAAAAAATTTGTTTGAACACGCGAACACCGTTAAAGTCTATGGGACTCGAACATGAATAATCAAAAGTGTTAATTTTAAAGGCTTATATGCAAGTTATTGTCATAAAAAATGTTTGGGGACCTGGGTCCTGCCCCAGGGGACATGGATCAATGCAAAAAAAAGTTTTAAAAACTAATGTTTTTTCGGGAGCAGTGATTTTAATAATGCTTAAAGTGAAACAATAAAAGTGTAATATTCCTTTAAATATCATACCTGGGGGGTGTCTATAGTATGCCTGTAAAGGGGTGCATGTTTCCTGTGTTTAGAACAGTCTGACAGCAAAATGACATTTCAAAGGAAAAAAAGTAATTTAAAACTACTTGCGGCTATCAATGAATTGTCGGTCCGACAATACACATAAAAGTTCATTAATAAAAACGGCATGGGAATTCCCCACAGGGGAACCCCGAACCAAAATTTTAATTCCATACCAGGCCCTTCAGGTCTGGTATGGATATTAAGGGGAACCCCGGTCATAATTGAAAAAAAAAATGGTGTGGGGGTCCCCCTCAAAATCTATACCAGACCCCTCAGGTCTGGTATGGATTTTAAGGGGAACCCCATGCCAAAATAAAAAAATGGCGTGGGGTCCCCCCAAAAAATCCATACCAGACCCCTATCCGAGCAAGCAACCTGGCAGGCCGCAGGAAAAGAGGGGGGACGAGAGAGCACCCCCCCTCCTGAACCGTACCAGGCCACATGCCGTCAACATTGGTAGGGTGCTTTGGGGTAGCCCCCCCAAAGCACCTTGTCCCCATGTTGATGGGGACAAGGTCCTCATCCCCACAACCCTTCCCGGTGGTTGTGGGGATCTGTGGGAGGGGGCTTATCAGAATCTGGATGCCCCCTTTAACAAGGGGACACCCAGATCCCAGCCCCCCCGTGTGAAATGGTAAGGGGGTACAAAAGTAACCCTACCATTTCACAAAAAAAATGTCAAAAATGTTAAAAATGACAAGAGACAGTTTTTGACAATTTCTTTATTTAAAGTCTTCTTTTTTCCATCCTCTTTCTTCTATCTTCTTTTTTCTATCTTCCTTCGGTTTCTTCCTCCATCTTATTCTTCTGGTTCTTCTGGTTCTTCCTCCGGTGTTCTCATCCGGCATCTTCCTCTGTGGAGTCTTCTTCCCTTCTTCTTCTCGGGCCACTCTGCATCCATGATGGGAGGCTCCCACTGTGTGACGCTTCTCGTCTTCTAATGGTTCTTAAATAACAGAGGGCGGGGTCCCCCTTTGGGGGACTTGATGGGGACTTCCCTGTGGCATTCCCCATGACGTCAGAGGGGGGCGGGGTCACCCGTTACGTAAGTTACGCAGTTTTCCATTTGTTGCCCTCCTTAATCTGCACGTGATTGTATGCCCCTCTCAAATCAAGCTTCGTGAAAACCGTTGCTCCCTTTAGGCGGTCAAATAAATTTGTAATCAACGGAATTGGGTAGGCATTCTTAATTGTGAAACGATTGAGACCCTTATAATCAATACAAGGTCTCAGTTCACTGCACTTCTTCTTTACAAAGAAGAAACCAGCACCAGCAGGAGACGAGGATTTGTGGATGAAACCTTGAGAAAGTGCGTCTGCAACATACTCCTCCATGGCCTTATCCTCCAAGACCAACAAAGAGTAAACCCAGCTATGAGGGGGTATGGAACCAGGTTGAAGGTCAATTGCGCAATCATAAGGCCAGTGTGGAGGCAAACTACCGGCTTGACCTTTGTCAAAGACATCACTAAAATAGCGGTACTCCTCTGGCAGGGAGGAGAGTGAAGAGGTGCACAGGACCTTGGCTACCTTCTGGAAGCATGTCTCACTGTATTGTGGTGACCAGGAGAGAACCTCAACATGGAGCCAATCAAAAGAGGGGTTGTGTCTCTGTAACAAAGGATAACCAATAACCATCGGAAACCTAGGTGAGGAAATGACTTGGAATTGGATTATCTCATGGTGAAGTGCCCCTATGGTCATGGAGAATGGAACAGTCTCATGAGTCACATGGACAGGCTGTAGAGGTCTCCCGTCAAGAGCCTCAATGGCAAGTGGAGTGTCACAGGGCTGCAGCGGAATCGAATGTTGCGTTACAAAGGCAGCACCAATGAGCAGGCCTGCAGCCCCAGAGTTGATTAGAGCCTGTATCTTGATGGATGACTCACCCCAAGAAAGGGTGACCGAAACCAGAGTTTTATCCTTCTGGATAACTGGGGATGAAACAACGCCACCTAAGGTCTGTCCATGACAGGACCTCAAGGTTCGGGCGTTCCCTGGATGGGTAGGACAATACTTCAAAAAGTGACCTGCCTGGCCACAATAAAGGCACAATCTCTCCCCTCCTCCTAAAGGCTCTCTCAATACTGTGTCTTTGATGTGTGATGTTAGGACCAGAGGGATTGCATGTGTGGACCTCAAAATATGATCAATTCTGGCATATGTGTGGTGTGGAGCAGAGTAGTGAGTAAATTCCCTTGCGGGGGGATTCAGTTCTCTCCATACATCTGCCAGACCTTGAGTGTGTATTATTTGGCAATTTTGTGGCTAACTTTGAGTGGGCGTGTAAACTGTTTCCCTGGGGGCTTAGATTTGTCCATTCCCTGTACCAAAAGTAACATTGGAGTCACTGCCTAAGATAACTGTGCCCTCCAATAATGGATTGAGGGTATCAAATAAACGAGCAAAGAACGCTGCCTGTCCTTGTTGGGGGCATAGTAAGACACCAGAGAATACATTTGCCTTTCAAGTGTGCCCTTGACTAAAAAGAACCTGCCCTCGGCATCTTTAGTTTCCGATGACCAGGTAAACTTGCAGGTTTTAGAGAAGGCTATGGCTACCCCTTTGGTCTTGTTTTCCACATTTGCTAGGTAAAACTGAGCAAAGTGGGCATGCATAGACGTAGGACTGTACCGGATCGGGAAGTGAGTCTCCTGAAGCATAATGATGTTCAGGTTGAGAGATTTGTAGGAGCTGAAGAGTTTTCTATGTTTGAGAGGGGAGTTTATCACTTGAACATTGTGGGAGGCAACCCTGAGGGTGGAATTAGCCATTGGAACAGAGGAGAGGGGTGCAGATGCATTCACTGACACTTACCAGGGGGCGGCTTTGCCCATGGTCTTGTGAAACTGAGGTTTCCCTCTCGACCCATGGGGGATTCCTGTGGTGCTGAGGCCGGAAAGTGTGACAATCTGCCAGAGATAAACATGTTAGCTGTTGATAGACAGAAGGTGTAGAGAAGGAAAGGGTAGAGAGAATTAGAAATGAGAAGCTTCTCCATGAGGGGGAGAAGGGATCCCTAGGAGCCATCGTAAACCAATAGAGGAAAGTTGACCGAGCCAAAAGACTCGGCTGTCCTATACCCCGAAGACCAATAGGGATTCAAGGGATAGGAGGAGGCACATGGGTACCACCCCAGACCAGGGCACCCAAAATAAACTACAATTTAGCTGTGAGAAATGCAAATTCAGCAGGGGGGGTCAAAAAGAAAAAAGATAACAAAACAGACCAAACCTGGAACATGCAATAGTTAAATTACAACATAACATTATAAGGATGAAAAGTGATCCTGTGAGTGTTCCCTAGAAGAGATCTCCCACTCCCTTGCTTCTTGAGTACTTCAAGGAATATAAGGGGGGCAGTAATACATGGAGAGGAGTGTGATCCGGAAGGGAATAGAGAAGGAGAGGGGGGGAAGAAAAGGAGCGGAAGTGGGAAGGTGGGGGGGAGGGGTGGAAAGAGGATGGGAGGGGAGGTTGGGTGAGTCAGTGTATGGTGCCTTATAGCGACAAAAATAACCAACCAGTTCAGTTCTGAAAGGTGCATCCACCTGTAGAAGGAACATAGTCACCCATGTGAACGCTAAGAAGAGAGAAGGGCGACAAAAAAACAAAAAAAACAAAACAATAAAACTTATGTCTCCCACAAAAAAAACTAACCCTTATTTTTAGAGTGGCTGAGAACCACTATTGGGGGAGAAAGGGTCATGACCCCGAGCCAGCAGGCTGACCTAAGACAAAAGTTAGTTGAACTGACACTACGTCAGAAAATTTGAGAGGAGCCAGAGATATACTGGGGTGTGCGATCAAGTAGGACCATTGTTTCCCGATCTTCAAGCCTTCTGCTTGGACCAGAGGGAGGGTCGATGGGCTGACCGGTGGTGGTCTCTTGGTGGCTCCAGAGGAAGAGGCTGACGTTTCTATGTCTGAGTCCTGGGATATAATTTTCAGGCTGAGGAGGAGTTTCTCTCCTGTTGCAAAGTTGGTGAAGGCCTGGTCCTGAGCTTTGTATGAGAATTTCACGGCGAATGGGAATGCCCACCTTTATTTGATGTCTTTTTGTGTCATTGTGGTCAGAAGTGGCTTCAGGGCGCGTCAACGTTGTATAGTTGAAGGAGACAGGTCGGCAAAGATCTGGACTGCGTGCCCCTGGCAGATCACCTGGGGCATGGAGCAAGTTTGTTTCATGATCGCTTCTTTTATCGCATAATAGTGCAGTTTGACTATTATTTCTCCAGGGGAGCCATCCTTCCTAGGGGGCCCCAGGGCTTTGTGGGCCCTGTCCAATTCTAGTCGCTGTTGTTGTGTGCAGCAGGGTCTTAATTAGGTCTTCGGGGGCCGCCAATACATCCGTGATGGTTTCTGGTAAACCTCTAATCCTGAAATTATATTGCCTGGACCTATTCTCCAGGTCATCAATGTGTGACAAGGCGGTGTCGAGTTGCTCATGTAGGGTTTGGATTAGATCAGAATTTTGGTTAGACACTGCAGCAGTAAGTTCCACTTTATTTTCGATCACTTCCATACTAGAGCCTATATTTTGCAGGTCCGATTTAATGTCCCCTGTTATTTTTCAGTAGTAGCTAATCACCTTTCTAGGAGGGCTGACAGCTTGTTGTAGAGGTCTGCTGTATTAAGGACTTGTTCTTGGGGATATAGTCCTGGGTTAGTGAAGTCAGGGCAGTAAGGCCTATTAGGCCCTGCAGGGGAGAAAGCCTGGTCTCCAATGGTGTGGCCTATTAGGGATTCTGTGGAGGTAGTTGAGGGTGACAATGCCTGCCGACAGTTCCCATGGGACAGAGGAGGGAAGTTTAGGGTGGCTGGGGCGAGCACTTGCCTGTATTCAGAGCCTCCTTCCACATTAGAGGCATGAGGCAGGGAGCCTGCAGTGGCCGCGTTGGCCATCTTGGTACACCCGGCTCGGGTGGAGG
Organism: Aquarana catesbeiana; assembly: GCF_042186555.1. Classification (NCBI taxonomy): domain Eukaryota; kingdom Metazoa; phylum Chordata; class Amphibia; order Anura; family Ranidae; genus Aquarana; species Aquarana catesbeiana. The sequence continues at coordinate 213,218,223 of NC_133327.1, forward strand.
CCTCAAATTGCGGTCCCAGATCTCGGCGGGCGGATGAGCTGCTTATCCGGGGGTGTTCCCTGTGTATTCGGGGACCGATCCCCTAGCTGTGTGCCATCCTGGGGTGTGCTGGGCGATGCTGCGGGCGCCGTTTGTCTGGGGTGGTGCGGAGGTCCGGGCTCAAGCGGCCATATTGGATCTCTCACGCATGTACACTATTTAAAGTGTAATTAAAACCAAAATTTTATTTTTTCCATTCTCGATTCTACCTTCTTATTTCTTAATTTCTCGAATGTGTGGGCACCACATTGTACAACTGTATTACTATTGTACCAGTTTTGTAATTAACGCTGTTAATCTGCCTCCTTTGGCACCCACTTTGTAAATTTATTTTGTCTTCATCTTTAATGAAAATGAAAGCTCTAATAAATAAATAAATACATTATTCTATTTTTTTTTTTTGGCTGTCTGTGTAAATTTCCACATATTTCTTGTCCCAGAGACAACTGGATATGGGAGAAAATCTCACCAAATAAGGAGAAATCTCCTGCAAGAAAGTTTCACTGGCATGGATATCCCTATTGAAACAATCTTTGGAACATTTCTGCTCACCCTATGTTGCAGTAACAACTGCAAAACCTTTAGATTTCCCATCATGTTCTGACTAAGTAACAATAGTCTCCAGGACAAAGAGAGAGTGAGATTCTCTCCACTGGGGACACAGACAGCAAGAAAAACCTAAACAGGTTTAGCCTGTTCTTACTCAATCCAATAAGCCAAAAAATGTTTTGGTCTTAGATATTCTTTATGTGCATTGGTATGTGATGTCTTACTTTGTCCACTGTAGTTTTTATTGTACAAATATAACTGTGCATAAATGACCCGAGAAACACCTAAATATGCTGTATCTTTGTTCTGGTGAACCCTTTAAAGTCAGAAACCTGCTTGTACTGTGGATGATCTAAACAGTTTTTTCACACTGCCTGCTTTTCTTGTGTATGTACAAAGCTTTACCTTGGAGTTTCCACCTATTAAACATATGCATTTTTCATCTTATCAGTTAATACCCTCGTTTTCCTATTTGCTTGCTCATTCTGATTCCCTATTTTTCCATTATTGCCATGTTTTGGCCACACAGGGACACTTTGGGGGTTATTTACTAAAGGAAAATCCACTTTGCACTGCAAGTGCACTTGAAAGTGCATTTGGAAGTAAAGTCACTGTAGATCCGAGGAGGACATGCAATGAAAATAAAAAAACAGCATTTTAGCTTGCACATGATTGGATGATAAAATCAGCAGAGCTCCCCCTCATTTCAGATCTTCCCCTTAGATTTAGAGTGCACTTGCAGTGCAAAGTGGATTTGCATTTCGTAAATAACCCCCATTTTGTGTACCCTAGTAATTTTTGGAGAACATACAACTTAAGTTATTTTAAGACCTATATTTAAGATATCACAATATTAACCTATACAGATATGGAGTCAAAGAAAGAATTAAAATGATAAAACTCTGAAGTAGTATTAAAATGAAGTTTGCATAAATAAAAGGTTTTGAGGAAAAAAAAAAACATTTTTTTTTTAATTGTCTGCAATGACATGCAGAGTTTTATATTAACACGCCTATCAAAATTAAATGATATAGATTACTTTTTCCCTGGCTCTATGGTAACAATAAAAACAAATGTTAATTGACATTTACAGAAGGTAAATTTCAACAGAAGAAAAGCTGTATAGAATATCTTTTATTCTGATTTGGGTTAGATAGATTGCTGTGCCTTACTAGTTTAATAATAATAATATATGATGTATTCTTTTTTCTTGTCTTTGTAGCTTTCTCTGTAAATTTTTCATAAAATACAAATGAATTTATGCAGAAAGAAACTGCAGGATACAATAGAATATGCTGAAATAAATTCAGTCTGCCTTATCAAATTAATATTCAAAAATAATATTCCTGAAGCACATTTTTATTTATGCTGTAGTGAGGTGATCAAGATATAAAAAGGTAATTGATGAGGGCTGACAAGGAATACTTGAAAACATTACATTTCACTTTACATGTGATATGAAAAATGACTTCAAAGCTAAAAATTGTGGTAATAATTTCAACCAAAGCTTTGCACTTGCCTATGGGAAAACACAGAATATATTGCCTGGCTAAACCCTCTCTAGGGGGTGACAGTAATATGCACATTATAACCTATTTAAGGGTATAGCTACAATTAAAGACCTGAAATAAAGGGGAAAAAATCTGATGTCTGAGTAGTAGTATTCTGTTATTTAATTTTGGAATGCAGAAACAGTTTTACTGTGTATCTCCATATGTAAACATTAGCAGACCTCATAGCACTACAGTTTATACTATAGTATGGAGCCAATTAGCTAAAAAAACACCCTTTCCCTGCCAGAAACGTGAATCAATAACTTTAATATCGTTTGTTACATTTAAAAATGGATTAAACTCTGAAAGCAGTGCGCGAATAAAGGCAGGCAAAGGGCAAAAGGCAAGTCACCAGTTGAAAACCTATGTTTAGGACGTGCTACAAGTGAAATAACAGGGAAAAGCAGTTCATATTACATTCTAATAGACAATATCTGTTACATGAATAGTGCAAATGCAGCATTAAACCCCATAAAAAACTCATAAGTTATAAATGTTGTACTCTGTGTATATCATTCAAAAATCAGTGCTCACTACCAGGGGTGTTGCTAGGTGGGAAAAAGACCAGGGGCTTCAGCTCAAATGAAATTTGATAATTCCTCCCACATTTTAAAGTAAGTCCAGCCCAATCCCGGCATCAAGGGGGGGGGGTAGGCTCACTTGCTGGTTGCTGCCTAGCTGGGCTGCAGCCTGTTCCAGTGCTGTCCAGCGGGCCTCAGTGACAGCACACTGAGTCTGGACAGAAGGCTCACTTAAGCTGGCTGTGGTATGTGTGCTGCTGCCTTGGCCTGTTGCTGTGCTGTCCCACAGATAGCAGACCACAGCACAGTAGATGTGGGGAAGGGGAGAGCTTTAAAACAGACCCAGAAGCCAGAACTGGATGGAGGCCACACTAAAGCTTGTGTAACCAGCCCCCCTCCCCCCAATAAATTATTCATTTGGTTTCAGCCATTCTTGTTCTAGAAACTGCCTGGCGAATGAGCGCTGATGTGTGCAAACTGCATACTATAGCCCCAGGGCCGGACTGGGAATAAAAACCAGCCCTGGAAATAATTTCATATCAGCCCCATAGCATTATTATACCAGCCCAACAGCATAACATCATTATTTTCTTGTTCATAAAAGGGAAAACCATGCATTTTAAAGCACATTTCTGTTATACTCACCAGTGCCCATCAGTGCCCATCAGCACAGCCTCATCAGTGCCCATTAGGGATGGGCCAAACACCCCCCAGTTCGGTTTGCACTAGAACACCTCGAACAGGCAAAAAGTTCTTGCGAACATGCAAACCTTATTAAAGTCTATGGGACACAAACATGAGAAATCAAAAGTCCTCATCTTAAAGGCTTATATGCAAGTTAGTGTCATAAAAAGTGTATATATGGTTGATATACAGTATATGTGTGTATTGAGCACTGATTTTTTTTTTTTTTATGAAATACACGGAGTACAGAATTTATCATTTATAAGTTGTTTATGGGGTTCACCATTGCATAAGTCACCAGTTTAGTCTGTGGTTTCCCTGTTGCTGATCTTTTCTCAATATTAACTTACCAATTCTTTGGTAGTTAATATTGTAGTTGTAGTTAGTTACATTCAGCTGGACTTACTTTGTAATGTTTTATAGAATCTCCAATACACTATCAATGAGTGCCAGGAAGGTGCATCACACATTAAGACTCAACAAAAGAAAGAATAGGCGTGAACACCCATACAGCTACCTACCCCTACAAAAAAGTTTATTAAATGAACAAGAAAAAATAGTATATATGCATCACAGGTGTGTGAGCCCACTCCTCACCCCACAGCCCGCCCCGGGACACCATTCCATCCCCCTACCCCAAGCACGCCAAGCACTCCCACCCTACCCCATAGAAAAAACCCCCAAACTGCCACCCGACAACAACCCACCAAGTCCCCCCAGTAGCTGGGGAGCCTGCCCAACCCTACAAAATCCCCCCAAAAGAAAGATAGAAACCTCCCCTCAATGCACCACAAAGAACCACCCAAGACAGAGGGGTAACCTGCCAGGATCAGTCCCTGCACCCTCTAAGCAATTGCCAGGGGCATTCCACTGGGTAAAGATCCCAAAGATTACACAGCACTCTAGGCACAACTCACAAATTGACCTCCTGTTCTACTGCATCCCTAAAACACAATGGGTCCAGCTACCCAAAGATCTCAATAGCCCAGTAAGAGAAAGTGTCCTGGAGAACCGTAATGACCACCGTAATTATATACTGATGGAAGGCTTTGTAATATAATAATGCCCTGTACACATGATCGGACATTCCAACAACAAAATCCATGGATTTTTTCCGATGGATGTTGGCTCAAACTTGTCTTGCATACACACGATCACACAAATCTTGTTGGAAATTCTGAACATCAAGAATGCGGTGACATACAACATGTACGTCAACACTAGAAAAGGAAATTTCAATAGCCAGTACGCCACCCTTTATGCTCCTTCTGCTAATCTCATGTTAGTAGAAGTTTGGTGAGAGACGATTTGCGCTTTTCAGACTTGTGCTTTTCCGATCGTTACTGCTCTTCAGTTTGTGCTTGTGGGTTCGTATCTGGTTTTCAGTGCTTGTAGTCAGTTTGCATTTGTTTTTCAGTGCATATTTTATAGTACATATTTGATTTTGCAGTGCGTTCTTGTCCGCTCGTTTCTGATTTTCAGCTCGCTCTTCTCAGGCTTTTCTGTTTTTCAGTGCTTTCTGTTAGTTCATTCTGACCAGATGACCATTTTGAAGCCATAAGGACCCTCACCCCAGACCAGAGGGTTTTTAACTGCCGGCTGGCCAGAGCCAGAAGAGTGGTGGATAACACTTTCGGGATAATGGCCAACCGGCTCCGCCTATTCCTTACGGCAATCAACATGCCGGAATATAAACGTAACCATATAATCCTTGCATGCTGCATTCTCCACAACTCTTTAAAGAAGAGTTCCACCCAAATTTTGAACAATATCTGTATGTATTCTCTTCCTTGCGTAGATGCTGACATGCCGTTTAAAAAAATTGAAATCGCCGTAATTACCTTTTATTTTTCTATTCTTCTTTGCACTTCCTGGTTCTCCTCCCGTGGGAGTAGGCGTGTTTCTAGCCTCTCCCAGACTCCTGGGAGCTAGTCTCAGGCTTCCCAGGATGCCACTGAGCATGTGCGGGAACGTGCGGTGAATGCTGGGAGCACAGCATTCACCACATCCAGGAAATAAATGCTTGTGGGCTTCATAATGCCCACAATGAAGATGGAAACCGCCTGCAGTGAATAATATAAGTTATTCTTTCCGACGAAATCTGTCACATGCGGACATATTACACACAATATGTGAGTATGTAATGCTGAGAAGAAAAGTTTGTGAATGAACTAAAAAAAAAAAAAACGATAGATAGGTGGACCCCCGCTTTAAGGAGAAATTCAATGAACTTTGTTGCCTCAGTTGGGCCTGGGGCCGGACTTCAAGAAGAAACCCCGACAGCGCTTGAAGCGCTTGAAACATTTTCAAAATACATTTTTTAGTTAAAATGAAATAAGATTTACTTAGATTTACTGCTTGTGTTTCTTTTAGGTTCTCCAATGGGCTTTTCTTTTTAGACATTTTCTTCAAAAGTGCAAATGGAATTTATTTGAGACATGAGGTGACAATCTCTTGTTCAGCTAACTATTATTATGTTGTGGGTCTGCTACACACACCTTGTTTTTGTTTTTAATATATGTAATGCATTACTGATAAAAATATACATCATTTTCAGCACCATGAAAGAATTTTGGTGAGTCACAAAAATGGCATGATTGTGGCAAATTATAAAGCACCGTGGGAGTTATTTACTAAAGTTAAATCCACTTTGCACTCCAAGTGCACTGCAAAAGTGCACATGAAACCGCACTTGAAACTGCACTGAAAGTGCACTTGTAGTGCAAAGTGGATTTGCTTTTGGTAAATAACCCCCATTTCAGTGTAAACACCAACTTGGTCCAAAAAATGATATTGAGCCTTGAAAGAAGAAGCCACACATTGTTGAGTAGAAAAGTTTTTACTCTGTGCACATTCACATGTGCGTTAGAAAAGGGTTTTTGAACAAACCAACATATTTTAGTAATAACATTTTTGTTTTGGACAGTACAAATAGCCTTTTTATGTTAAAATAGGCATGTTTAAAACCATAAAACAATACACAACTCAGGAACTTACAAAGTTCAACTTTGACAAAGTGAAGGCAATATCAGACATTAGTATGTCCAAACTCTGTTGATATTGCCTTCATCAGATGGGGTGATGTCACCCCTGTGAAAGCCAAATTTTGAAGATGCACACAAATTGATTGTCAAAATGGGGATTTCTCTCCTGAACCCATGCCTAATGTCAACATGTGCTAGCTCCCATCATGGGGGATCAATAGACGTGTTTTGGGGGTGCAACCCCTTCCTCTCATCTACTTTAGTTGCGAGGAAGGGGTTGCACCCCAAAACACGTACCTTGATATCCCGTGATGGCACATGTTGACACACTGTGTGCATCTTCAAAATTTGGCTTTCAAAATTTTGGAGAAAAGTTAGAAAAATAGAAAGAATTTGATAAATGTTGGTGTATTTTTGATGCTGCCTAAAACATCAATGATGTTTTTGAGTCTTTTTTCAACGTCACTGATGTCTTCCTTGATCTTCTGTAAGAGAGCACACCATGATCTCCCCTATGAGGACTTTTGCACTTGTGAAATGTGTTTCCTCTTCAACAACATCCACATCACCTAAAAAAAACCAAACACCATGTATTATAAATATGCAGGCATCCATCTATTACCTGAAGCTGTGATCTCAGCCACTCACCTGTTGCGGTCACTATTTAGCCCACTTCATAAACCTCTCCTTCCTCCACATCCTCTAGTTGTTGTTTTTGGATTTCCCCACCTTTAGGGGGTTCCTGGTGACCTCAAACGTCCTGAGGCTTTTCTCCCCTATGTGAATAAAATAAAGGTATACTTAGCACACAGATATTTGAGACAAGAAATAGGAATATGAAACATTGCTTGGAAGTGTCATACAATTGTCTGTTTTGGCAGAGTTCAAAGCAGAAGACATAATTTTTTTCCCTTTACAAAGCTGGAATGCTTACCTTTTTGTTAAAGTATCACACATATAGAGACCCCTAGTATCCACTGGAGCACCTGTGTGGGACACCCTAAAAAGTTTGTTCTGGTGTCCCACACTAGTGCTCCTGCATCCAGATGTGTAAACAGCTGCTGAGTGTCCTCTCCTTACACTGAATCAAGTTTGCATTACATTCTAGTTACAAACCCATCTAGACAACAATGTACTAAATTTCTTTTAAGATAAATAGGCATGATCAAATGTAGTTAACCTGCATCTGCAAAAAACATCGCATTAGTGGGCGAACGAACAATGTTTACTACGAACTTGCCATTTTAAACTGTACAACAGTAGAGAAAAGCACATGGAGCAGCACAAACGTAAGAAGAAGAATAGGAACACACAATAAAATACTTACTTTTTGCAGCACTCTCTTGACTCTTCTGTACTGATCCTGCTCCCTCAATTTCATGTCTAACCATCATTTGCTCAGTTGATCCTTGGATTGCCGTATCTCAAAATTCTTCTGCAGACTTTTCACAACTTTAGACATGATCTTGGCCTTTCTCACATTTGGGTTTGGGAAAGGTCCATGCTTCTCGTTATAGTCGGCCCTCTTGAAGATGTCCACCATCTCCACCAACTCTATCAAAAGACATATTTGAGGCCTTAAAATTCCTCCGGGATCGGGATGTTTTTGGCTCTGGCCTTTTGTCACTGCTGCTGCTGCTGTCTGCATGCACTTGTTGTCTCTCCGCCATGTGCTCTCCCACTGCACCAAAAGACAAGGGGCGGGGAATATACTAGAAAGAACGTCTGGGGTGGGTGGAGTTTCACGCATGCGCAATGTATATAAAGCGTAATACGCGTGTGTCGTACGTACGATCTGTGAGCGGGGGAAGGAGTAGCGGAAGCGCCGATCATTCTAACGAAGATACAATTTTAACTTGGTGCATCAGTGGCCTATACTGCTTCTAGATTGAGGCCTATATTGGGACAAGATTAGGAGAGTTTAGCCTGACATTAGGGTTTGTCTTGTGTTGTGTCTTGCAGAGAAAATGTATCTATTCAATGATGAGGACTTTATCCCCATATTCATTGCTATGTACAGGGAGCTGCCCTGTCTGTGGTAGGTAAACCACCCCTTTTATAACAATAAACCAAAGAGGAAGGCAATGCTGGATCAATTGCTGGAATTTGTAAAGCCGATGATCCCCATGGCAGACATCCCCTATTTGAATGCCCTAATTGGTGGCATGAGGAGCACTTATAATAGGGAGCGCAAGAAGGTCCAGGATTCCCAGAGATCAGGAGCTGCAGCAAATGACATTTATGTACCCAGGCTGTGGTACTATGAGAGACTGCATTTTCTGGCAGGTCAGACTGAACCCAGGCCAGCACTCTCCAATCTTCCTTCAAGGCTTCCTTCCACCTCAGCTGAGGCTTCCGATGTCCAACCTGGGCCTTACAGCCAGAAAGAAGTGGAGGAGCCCAGCTTGAGCTAGGTATAGCATTGTTCAACATATTTCTAGTCAAATAATTAATGATGTTAATGAGATGTTATTATTGATCAGTAATTTCTGATTTTACATAGTGTTTTACATATCAATAGACAGTAGTGGCCACAAATGATTGGGACAAGAATGAAAAATGCTGGGGTCAGAATGATAGTCTTTTCTGTTTGTTAACATTCAATTTGCAACAGTCATGAGCTGAAAATTGTGTGTGATTGATGAACCCAAAACTAAAACTATGTCCCTTTTTCATACACAGGAAAGTCTCAGCCAAGAGGAGGCCGTGGAATGTGGTAGCCAGGAGGTGGCCGGGCCCAGTAGCCTGCCTGAATTCCAGGTCCCTCCCCTCCGCCTTCAAAAACAAAGTCCCAGGAAGAGGAGTAACCTGAAGGAGGCAGCATTTGGCCTATTTCGGAAGGCTACTGCAGCCCTCAGAACCCCCCAATAATCAAGAGGACTATGCCTACATGGCAGTCTGCAAAATGCAGGAAATGGAGGAGGGCCAATGCCTCTTATGTGAGGAAGTTATGTTACAAGCCTTAAATAAAGGGTAAAGGGGCAAACTCTCAAGCAAAAGCCACGTTTGGGAGTTCAACCATGGTCCTCCCCCTCCTCCACCTCCTGCCACAACTACAACACCAGAGCCACAGCCTGGAAGCAAGCGTGTAAGGAAGACAACAGAGTGATGGCCTGGGTTTGGTGTGGTCTGACAAAAGACGCAGGCTGTTGTAAGATCACAGCCTGGGGACATATATGTCATCTGCTGCTGTTCCTGATCTCTTGTAGTCCTGGACCAGATTGTGCTCACTATTATAAGGACTCCTCAGGCCACCAAATTTGACTGTAAAATAATTGATGTGTGCCCTGGGGTACAAAGGCTTCGCAAATTTCACCAGTTTCTCCAGCGTTGCCTTCCTCTTTATTTTGTTATGACCCATAATAAATGGCTATTTATTTTTCACAAATAATTGGCTTTGTGTTTAACTTCAAAAAGGCCAGTTTGTTTGTGAGTAGGCAGGTACATTTCAAAAATACAATGTCAAATTGTCACCAACACCAACCTCCTTGAGGTTAAAAAATATAAGAAAATAATGGTGCTGTGGTAACTTGACACAAAACGAAAGAAAAAATTATGGAGATCACTATAAGAAAACAAAAAAAATAGGAGACCTGGATAAAAAAAAAAAAAAAAAAAAACCCTATAACCAAAAATTCTAAACATCATTATGGAAATCTGACGAAAAAAAAAAAAAATTATTCATGAGATCACAAGAAATAATAAAGAAATCATTTTGTCAGAGCTCTGTGTGAATATGAGCAGCAAAACAACTTCATTATTCTAGCATTCTAAAGAAGAAGAGAAAGCGCTGCATTAAAAGATTTGAAAATTTGCAGCGTGACGAATGTGCTATCTCCATTATGAATGCTAGTTTTACCAGACCGAGCGCTTCTGTCTCGTAATTGATTCAGAGCATGCATGGAAATTTGTGCATCAGAATTGTGTACACACGATCGGAATTTACAAGAATGGATTTTGTTGTTGGAAAATTTAAGATCCAGACCTCAAATTTTGTTTGTTGGAAGTTCCGACGTCAAATGTCCGATGGAGCCTACAAACGGTCGGAATTTCCGACAACAAGCTCCCATCGAACATTTTCCGTCGGAAAATCCAACCGTGTGTACAGGGCATAGCAGCGGTCCTCGGGGAAAGGTATAAATAAACCACAAGGATCTCCACTGGCAGGGCTAGTAAGAGTCAGTTAATCTTGGATGTATAGTCCCTTCAATGAAAAACCACATACTAGTGGCTAGTATGTACAATAAAGTGAATGGCCATGAAATCATGGATGGATGAGTAGGCTGCAATGGATCAGGGTTCTATGCAGAGTATGTTTGCAGTGTGTGCCTTGATGGATGACACAGGTGAATAGCATCAAGAAACAGTCCTATGAGTATATACAATGACTACAGCAGTGGAACCAGTCCATAATAAAGATATGAGCTGACATAGTGGCTGTAAGTGCTATCCAAGACAATGCTTCCATCCTAAACGGATGGTATGTTGGGGTTCAGTACCATAACAGCAACCTTACATTCGTGTCCTCAGTCCGGCCTGCACTGACCATGCACAGCTGATGTGATCTAGGAAACACAATAGGGTTGCCGGTACAAACTGTGTGCAGTCCGTGATCCATCATCCAAGTGGTCTACTGCTGTTACTTGTCTCATGTAAAGGACAGTATGCTTGGTTGAAGATGGCTGTTCAATGGGCTACAGGCTGCTCTGGCTGGAAGTATAAGCACTTTGAGGGTGCAGTGACAACCGATTCAATGGATAACCTGCCCGTATGGCCATGTGGCGCATAGGAAGAGGGAGGGGGACCGTGACCCCATGCCAGTGCCTTTTGTCTAACCCAAAACAGAAATTCTTCAGAGAGTATGGTGGAACAGGATATCAGTCACTACTTAGTACTACCTGGAGCTCCTGCTCCTTCATCTCTTAAATTGAACTACATAATAGTAATATCTGTCCCTTGCATGTCCAGGAAGGGAGAAGAGGAAAGGAATAAAGGGAAAAATAGCATGAGGAGGGAGGGGGGACCACTGCATCCTGAACACCCACCCTAAAAAAGGCACTATCTACTACTCTTTTAAAAAAAAAAATAGAAAGAAGTTTTAAATAATAAAGTGTGTGAAACATGCTTAAACATTTAGAAATATTACAAAAATTAACATAATTTAAATCAGGGAGATCCCCGGAGAGAGAGATGGGTAATGGCTGGTTATATCCATTCAAATCTAAGCCATTGCTGTTAGTATCAAAATACCTAACATACATCTCAGCAACAGACTATACCAGTATGATTAATTATTTAAATTTCAGGATTTTCATTTGCCTTCTCTGATGACTGAATTAAGGTAACCACATGCCTTAAACCTATTTCTCAATCCAACACTCTCATCATGGAAGTCCTGAATATTCTAACAGTTCCTTTATAATTCTTAGGAATAGTCCTGTGGGAATGCCACAGATGATGGCTGGTGGTGTGGAGGAGGGTGTTACCAGCTGTTGGCTTTCTAAAAGTTTGAGTTTCTAACCTAGGGCCTGATCTGCAGATCAGTAAGCCAAGAAATTAAATCTGGTGGAAATCCACTTTATACGTAAGAAAGTTTATATTTTATACATTTCTTATTATTTCTTCTTTTTTGTCCCTTCTCTGTGCAAACATGCTGGCTGCTATAATCTCCTTTGTCCACCAGGTGGCTCTAAGCCCCGTTCCCATGCCGCTCTGCTTGCACACAGACACCCGGTGGGCAAGCTCCACTGGCGCTGGATGGATGGATGACAAACTGTTTTTTGTCTCCGCCCTAGTCCTATTGCATTAGGAGGAGCTTGCCTACATCCCTGCTGTCATTTCCATGATGAGCAGGAAGCGTTCCCCCGTCAGTTACGTGGCAACGTGTGACATCATCGTATCCTACGGGGCGTGGCTATGCTGCACGCCCCCCCATCAGAGAGATGCTCTGCTGCATGTCATGCAGCTGAGTACACGGAATGGACAATCTAATTGGCTGACGCCAAACAGACTTGGTATGTAAATGCTGACACTCGGCTGGTCTGTGTCAGTTCGCTGGCCGCCGCCTTGATGTCAGCAGTGCATTCAGCTCTAATCTGAGGTAATTACTCCCGCTATAACAGGCATTGCTTGGACATGCCTTTTGTCCATGTGTCTAATAATACCTTCTTTATTTCTTTTACTATACCCCGACAAAAGGAGGCTTGTCTCAAATGTCTCCCTGTCATAATTGTCCCCACAGTGCTAACCCTGATCGCTGTTGGTATAATCAGGTGTCCCTTGTGAATGTGTCCCAGCGACCGGCCTGTGATTACACAAACTACCACCTATGTCGTGTGTATGTGGACTCATGCAGCCAGCATGTATCCTTTCTTGCTGTTTTTATCTCTTTAAATCTTCAATGGATCAAATATATGTAAGTACTTTTTGGCCTTGTTACTCCACAATATGGCTTAAATAAGTTCAAGATAAGATTCTGATGTCTTTGCCAAATTAGTATGTAAATATTACTATACACATATATATTTGTGTTACAGACAAGAAAATAATATACCCAACTCTAAACCTCCCCTGAGTAAGGAAAAAATATGTTCTAATATGATTTTCCGAAACATGTCGGGATGTATGCTACAAATCTTAACCACTTGACGACCGCCTCACGCCGATGTACGTCGGCAAAGTGGCACGGACAGGCAAAATCACGTACAGGGTACGTGATTTGCCCTCCGCGGGTGGGGGGTCCGATCGGACCCCCCCCCGGTGCCCGAGGCGGTCGTCTTTTGTCCAGCGGCGATCGGTGATGAGGGGGAGACCATCCGTTCATGGCCCCCCCCTCGCGATCGCCGCCGGCCAATGAGAACACTCCTTTGCTGCTGTATGCTAAACAGCAGCAAAGGAAGTGATGTCATCTCCCCTCGGGTCGGTATTTTCCGTTCCGGCCCGAGGAGAGAAGACATCTATGTGAGTGCACCAACACACACACACACAGTAGAACATGCCAGGCACACAAAACACCCCGATCCCCCCCCCGATCGCCCCCCGATCCCCCCCCCAATCACCCCCCCCCCCCGTCACAAACTGACACCAGCAGTTTTTTTTTTTTTTTTGTTTTTTTTTTCTGATTACTGCATAGTGTCAGTTTGTGACAGTTACAGTGTTGGGACAGTGAGTATTACCCCCCTTTAGGTCTAGGGTACCCCCTAACCCCCCCTAATAAAGTTTTAACCCCTTGATCACCCCCTGTCACCAGTGTCACTAAGCGATCATTTTTCTGATCGCTGTATTAGTGTCGCTGGTGACGCTAGTTAGTGAGGTAAATATTTAGGTTCGCCGTCAGCGTTTTATAGCGTCAGGGACCCCCATATACTACCTAATAAATGTTTTAACCCCTTGATTGCCCCCTAGTTAACCCTTTCACCACTGATCACCGTATAACCGTTACGGATGACGCTGGTTAGTTCGTTTATTTTTTATAGTGTCAGGGCACCCGCCGTTTATTACCGAATAAAGGTTTAGCCCCCTGATCGCCCGGCAGTGATATGCGTCGCCCCAGGCAGCGTCAGATTAGCGCCAGTACCGCTAACACCCACGCATGCAGCATACGCCTCCCTTAGTGGTATAGTATCTGATCGGATCAATATCTGATCCGATCAGATCTATACTAGCGTCCCCAGCAGTTTAGGGTTCCCAAAAACGCAGTGTTAGCGGGATCAGCCCAGATACCTGCTAGCACCTGCGTTTTGTGCCTCCGCCCAGCCCACCCAAGTGCAGTATCGATCGATCACTGTCACTTACAAAACACTAAACACATAACTGCAGCGTTCGCAGAGTCAGGCCTGATCCCTGCGATCGCTAACAGTTTTTTTGGTAGCATTTTGGTGAACTGGCAAGCACCAGCCCCAGGCGTCAGGTTAGCGCCAGTACCGCTAACACCCACGCACGCAGCATACGCCTCCCTTAGTGGTATAGTATCTGAACGGATCAATATCTGATCCGATCAGATCTATACTAGCGTCCCCAGCAGTTTAGGGTTCCCAAAAACGCAGTGTTAGCGGAATCAGCCCAGATACCTGCTAGCACCTGCGTTTTGCCCCTCCGCCCGGCCCAGCCCAGCCCACCCAAGTGCAGTATCGATCGATCACTGACACTTACAAAACACTAAACGCATAACTGCAGCGTTCGCAGAGTCAGGCCTGATCCCTGCGATCGCTAACAGTTTTTTTTGTAGCGTTTTGGTGAACTGGCAAGCACCAGCCCCAGGCAGCGTCATATTAGCGCCAGTACCGCTAACACCCACGCACGCACCGTACACCTCCCTTAGTGGTATAGTATCTGATCGCATCAATATCTGATCCGATCACATCTATACTAGCGTCACCAGCAGTTTAGGGTTCCCAAAAACGCAGTGTTAGCGGGATCAGCCCAGATACCTGCTAGCACCTGCGTTTTGCCCCTCCGCCCGGCCCGGCCCAGCCCACCCAAGTGCAGTATCGATCGATCACTGACACTTACAAAACACTAAACGCATAACTGCAGCGTTCGCAGAGTCAGGCCTGATCCCTGCGATCGCTAACGTTTTTTGGTAGCGTTTTGGTGAACTGGCAAGCGCCAGCGGCCTAGTACACCCCGGTCGTAGTCAAACCAGCACTGCAGTAACACGTGGTGACGTGGCGAGTCCCATAAGTGCAGTTGAAGCTGGTGAGGTGGCAAGCACAAGTAGTGTCCCGCTGCCACCAAAAAGACAAACACAGGCCCATCGTGCCCATAGTGCCCTTCCTGCTGCATTCGCCAATCCTAATTGGGAACCCACCGCTTCTGCAGCGCCCGTACTTCCCCCATTCACATCCCCAATCAAATGCAGTCGGCTGCATGAGAGGCATTTTTATGTCCTCCCGAGTACCCCTACCCAACGAACCCCCAAAAAAGATGTTGTGTCTGCAGTAAGAGCGCGGATATAGGCGTGACACCCGCTATTATTGTCCCTCCTGTCCTGACAATCCTGGTCTTGCATTGGTGAATGTTTTGAACGCTACCATTCACTAGTTGAGTATTAGCGTAGGGTACAGCATTGCACAGACTAGGCACACTTTCACAGGGTCTCCCAAGATGCCATCGCATTTTGAGAGACCCGAACCTGGAACCGGTTACCGTTATAAAAGTTAGTTACAAAAAAAGTGTAAAAAAAAAAAAAAATATGAAATAAAAAAAAATAGTTGTTGTTTTATTGTTCTCTCTCTCTCTATTCTCTCTCTCTATTGTTCTGCTCTTTTTTACTGTATTCTATTCTGCAATGTTTTATTGTTATTGTTATTGTTATTATGTTTTATCATGTTTGTTTTTCAGGTGTGTAATTATTTACACTTTACTGTGCTTTATTGTTAACCATTGTTAACCATTTTTTTGTCTTCAGGTACGCCATTCATGACTTTGAGTGGTTATACCAGAATGATGCCTGCAGGTTTAGGTATCATCTTGGTATCATTCTTTTCAGCCAGCGGTCGGCTTTCATGTAAAAGCAATCCTAGCGGCTAATTAGCCTCTAGACTGCTTTTACAAGCCGTGGGAGGGAATGCCCCCCCCACCGTCTTCCGTGTTTTTCTCTGGCTCTCCTGTCTCAACAGGGAACCTGAGAATGCAGCCGGTGATTCAGCCAGCTGACCATAGAGCTGATCAGAGACCAGAGTGGCTCCAAACATCTCTATGGCCTAAGAAACCGGAAGCTAGGAGTATTTCATGACTTAGATTTCGCCGGATGTAAATAGCGCCATTGGGAAATTGGGGAAGCATTTTATCACACCGATCTTGGTGTGGTCAGATGCTTTGAGGGCAGAGGAGAGATCTAGGGTCTAATAGACCACAATTTTTTCAAAAAAGAGTACCTGTCACTACCTATTGCTATCATAGGGGATATTTACATTCCCCGAGATAACAATAAAAATGATTAAAAAAAAAAATATGAAAGGAACAGTTTAAAAGTAAGATTAAAAAAGCAAAAAAATAATAAAAAAAAAAAAAACAAAAAAAAAAACACCCCTGTCGCCCCCTGCTCTCGCGCTAAGGCGAACGCAAGCGGCGGTCTGTCGTCAAACATAAACAGCAATTGCAACATGCATGTGAGGTATCACCGCGAAGGCCAGATCGAGTGCAGTAATTTTTCCAGTAGACCTCCTCTGTAAATCTAAAGTGGTAACCTGTAAAGGCTTTTGAAGGCTTTTAAACATGTATTTATTTTGTTGCCACTGCACGTTTGTGCGCAATTTTAAAGCATGTCATGTTTGGTATCCATGTACTCGGCCTAAGATCATCTTTTTTATTTCATCAAACATTTGGGCAATATAGCGTGTTTTAGTGCATTAAAATTAAAAAAAGTGTGTTTTTTCCCCAAAAAATGCGTTTGAAAAATCGCTGCGCAATTACTGTGTGAAAAAAAAAATGAAACACCCACCATTTTAATCTGTAGGGCATTTGCTTTAAAAAAATATATAATGTTTGGGGGTTCAAAGTAATTTTTTTGCAAAAAAAAAAAACTTTTTCATGTAAACAATAAGTGTCAGAAAGGGCTTTGTCTTCAAGTGGTTAGAAGAGTGGGTGATGTGTGACATAAGCTTCTAAATGTTGTGCATAAAATGCCAGGACAGTTCAAAACCCCCCCAAATGACCCCATTTTGGAAAGTAGACACCCCAAGCTATTTGCTGAGAGGCATGTCGAGTCCATGGAATATTTTATATTGCGACACAAGTTGCGGGAAAGAGACAATTTTTTTTTTTTTTTTTTGGCACAAAGTTGTCACTAAATGATATATTGCTCAAACATGCCATGGAAATATGTGAAATTACACCCCAAAATACATTCTGTTGCTTCTCCTGAGTACGGGGATACCACATGTGTGAGACTTTTTGGGAGCCTAGCCGCGTACGGGACCCCGAAAACCAAGCACCGCCTTCAGGCTTTCTAAGGGCGTAAATTTTTGATTTCACTCTTCACTGCCTATCACAGTTTCGGAGGCCATGGAATGCCCAGGTGGCACAAAACCCCCCCAAATGACCCCATTTTGGAAAGTAGACACCCCAAGCTATTTGCTGAGAGGTATAGTGAGTATTTTGCAGACCTCACTTTTTGTCACAAAGTTTTGAAAATTGAAAAAAGAACAAAAAAAATGTTTTTTCTTGTCTTTCTTCATTTTCAAAAACAAATGAGAGCTGCAAAATACTCACCATGCCTTTCAGCAAATAGCTTGGGGTGTCTACTTTCCAAAATGGGGTCATTTGGGGGGGTTTTGTGCCACCTGGGCATTCCATGGCCTCCGAAACTGTGATAGGCAGTAAAGAGTGAAATCAAAAATTTTCACCCTTAGAAATCCTGAAGGCAGTGATTGGTTTTCGGGGTCCAGTACGCGGCTAGGCTCCCAAAAAGTCCCACACATGTGGTATCCCCATACTCAGGAGAAGCAGCTAAATGTATTTTGGGGTGCAATTCCACATATGCCCATGGCCTGTGTGAGCAATATATCATTTAGTGACAACTTTATGAAAAAAAAAAAAAAAAAAAAAAAAAAGTGTCACTTTCCCGCAACTTGTGTCAAAATATAAAATATTCCATGGACTCAATATGCCTCTCAGCAAATAGCTTGGGGTGTCTACTTTCCAAAATGGGGTCATTTTGGGGGGTTTTGTGCCACCTGGGCATTCCATGGCCTCCGAAACTGTGATAGGCAGTGAAGAGTGAAAGCAAAAATTTACACCCTTAGAAATCCTGAAGGCGGTGATTGGTTTTCGGGGCCCCGTACGCGGCTAGGCTCCCAAAAAGTCCCACACATGTGGTATCCCCATACTCAGGAGAAGCAGCTGAATGTATTTTGGGGTGCAATTCCACATAGGCCCATGGCCTGTGTGAGCAATATATCATTTAGTGACGACTTTTTGTAAATATTTTTTTTTTTTTTTTTTTGTCATTTTTCAATCACTTGGGACAAAAAAAATAAATATTCAATGGGTTCAACATGCCTCTCAGCAATTTCCTTGGGGTGTCTACTTTCCAAAATGGGGTCATTTGGGGGGGTTTTGTACTGCCCTGCCATTTTAGCACCTCAAGAAATGACATAGGCAGTCATAAACTAAAAGCTGTGTAAATTCCAGAAAATGTACCCTAGTTTGTAGACGCTATAACTTTTGCGCAAACCAATAAATATACGCTTATTGACATTTTTTTTACCAAAGACATGTGGCCGAATACATTTTGGCCTAAATGTATGACTAAAATTTAGTTTATTGGATTTTTTTTATAACAAAAAGTAGAAAATATCATTTTTTTTCAAAATTTTCGGTCTTTTTCCGTTTATAGCGCAAAAAATAAAAACCGCAGAGGTGATCAAATACCATCAAAAGAAAGCTCTATTTGTGGGAAGAAAAGGACGCAAATTTCGTTTGGGTACAGCATTGCATGACCGCGCAATTAGCAGTTAAAGCGACGCAGTGCCAAATTGGAAAAAGACCTCTGGTCCTTAGGCAGCATAATGGTCCGGGGCTCAAGTGGTTAAACTGAACTCAATTTAATTTGAGCAGTATTTTGGATTACTAGCTTTGGGTGGTATATATTTGTATGTCCTACTGACGTTGTTTCATTGGCGTATTGTTTATACTTTATAAGCAAATTGTGTTTATACTTCATAATTTTTCTATTTTTGTATACTAAAAAAGTTTGCACCCTTGTGCCTTTTTTACTTATTTACCTTCTATTACTTCTTTCTGCCATTTTAAAGTCCAAGGGGGCGTCACCTCAATGCACTCTGCTGTATGTTTCCTTTAATATGTAAGGAATATATTTTTTTATTTCTATTAAGAACCACAATAAGTCTATCCAGGTGTTCCACAGACCCCCTCCACACCACCAGAACATCATCTATGTAGTAAACCCACAGGATGACACGTGTCAGGGAAATTGTATGCATAGTTGTACACAAAGAAGGGCACTAAGATGTCCACTTGCTAATACAAATTCTTGCGAGACAGCTAGAGATTCCTTAACTCATGCACATAAGAATTTGCCGGTGACAACTAGACATTCCTTAACTCGCTAACATATCTGCACGCATGCGCATTAGTGTGAGCTTGTCTGAATACTTGGCACCCTCTTGCCTATTTAAACTGGCTCCATAAACCAGAAGATTGCTGAGTGGTCATCAGCTTCTACCGTCTGATCCTGTACTTGTTCCTGTGTATGCCAGGCCTGTTTGACTCTGCTCATTCCTGATACCTTATTGCTGACCCCAGCTTGTCATGCGACTCTGCCTTTTGCCTACCGTTCTAGTGCCTTCTCTGCTCACCTGATACTGAACCTTGCTTAGCCCTGACTCTTCTCTGGATCCGATTCTGTACCTCTGCTGCTTGACTGTTACCGACTATTGTCTGCCTGACCACCCGAAACCCCGCATCCGCCTGCTCACCAGCTTGGTTGCTGCCTGCTGTCCTGCACCTGCTGCTGTATGCCTGCACCTGCCAGTCCACCAGTCTGCCTGCTGTTCTGCACCTGTTGCCGTGTATCCACATCTGCCGGTCCACGAGCCAGCCCACTGCTTGGCACCTACTGCAAAAAAAGATAAGTAAAAAACCGGAAGATTAATATCAAATACTTACTGTAATTTTCCTTTTCTGATAGGCTCCATGGCAGCATACGTGTGGGTTGACCCCGCCTCCATAACTACCCAATAGGACCCCTCCCTATAAATTTCAACTGTGAGCTCCTAGCCGTGTTTCATAACTAGCCTACTCCAAGCATTGAGAGGGACTCCTGCTGCCATGGAGCCTATCAGGAAAGGAAAATTACGGTAAGTATTTGATATAAATTTTCTGTTTTCCTGACAGGCTCCATAGCAGCATATGTGTGGGAAATAACTTGCCAAACACACCCGGGTGGGCACATTGCTGAGCAAAGAAAATACATTTATTTAACACTGTCAACTGACAGCACTTTCAAACCAAAATTAACGGATGACAAGGCGGCTTGTTCAATACAATAGTGGGAAACAAAAGTATTAATAGATGACCAAGAAGCTGCTCTACATATAACTTCAGGCACGGCATGATAAGAAGCCGCCCAAGAGGTTGAGATACTTCGAGTTGAGTGTGCAGTCACTGCCTCTGGAGGAGCCAAGCCCTTTGCTTTATAAGCCTTTTGAATGGTCTGTACTATCCAAGCAGAAATGGATCTAATTGAGGCCCGTTTTCCTTTATTTTGTCCATGTAGAAGAATGAAAAGAAAGTCTGTTTGTCTAAAAGATTCTGTAACTTCCAAATATTGACTCAAAGTATGTCCCACATTAAGGGGATGGACATCTTGACCCTCTGTTGTCCCAAAGGCAGGCAACACAATTTCTTGATTTTCATGAAAAATAGATGTTACTTTAGGGTTTGAGCCCAGCATGGGAATTAACACTGCTCTATCTGGAAAAAAGGTCAGGAAAGGCTCTTTTGAACCTAAGTTTCTGATTTCAGACACTCTTTTGGCTGAGGTTACTGCCACCAGGAAGACAGTCTTTAGTGTGAGGTCTTTGACTGATAGTCAGGATCTGTTCCAAGTGTGGAAAGAAAATCTAGAACAAGGAGAAGATCCCACTTAGGAAACCTTGGTTTTCTTTGAGTTCTTAGCCTGATAGCACCCTTGAAGAACTGATGAACCAGGGAGTGATTAGCCCATGAAATTCCTGTAAATGCTGAGATGGCTGATATTTGTACACAAAGAGAACTTACCGCTAGAAGCAAATCCAAACCTGTTTGCAGAAAGCTAAGGATATCCTGGACTTCTGGAGAAACACAAGGATTAGGTCTAGAGGACATGTGTTCTGTGAACTTGGACCAGATACGCTCGTAAACTCTATTAGTGCTATTTTGTCTGGCATTAAGAAGAGTTGGAATGGCTTCTTCTGGACAACCTAAGGCTTCGAGCCTTCCCCTCTCAAAAACCAGACCCTGAGGTGTAGGTGAGCTGGACATGGATGCAGGGTTGTGCCTTGGGACAGGAGAGGAATTGAATCCAGATAACTGAAGAGTGGTAAGAGGGGAAACCATGGCCTGTTGGGCCAAAAAGGTATTACTGCTATGACTTCCATTTCCTCTGTTCTGAGCCTGCGGAGTATCATAGGTACCGGAGGGAAGGCATACGACTTGCTGAACCTCCAACTGTCCGTGAGGGCATCTATCCCATAGGCTTGGAGATCCCGGAACCTCGAATAATACTTGATCAGCTTCTAATTGCAAAGAGATCAGATCCACTTCTGGAGACACTCCCAGTGTTAGGAGCCATTTGAACACCTCTTTGTGTAGGGACCACTCCTTGTTGTCCATTTGAACACAAGATAGAAAGTCCACCTGTACATTCTGAACCCCTGGAATATAGACTACCGAAATGTTGGACAAATTCTTCTGAGCCCAGTTCATGATTGGCTCCACCTCTCGTAGGAGAGACCAGCTGTGATTTCCACCTTGCTTCCTTATGTAAGCCACCGCGGTTGTATTGTTCAACTGGAGCATCACTGAGGAGTTTTCTATCAGATGGTGGAAAGATCTGAGTGCCTGAAAGGCTGCCCACAGTTCCAGTATATTGAATACAATTCTTTGAGATGGTGAGTTCCATCTGCCCTGAGCCACTACTGAAAGGCAATGAGCGCCCCAGCCCCGATTGCTGGAATCTGAGGTTATTGTAACCCATGTGATGGGTAGAATCAAGTGGCAGTTGCGGAGATTTTTCCCTTGAGAGCCACCAAAGGAGAGACTCTCTCATGGATGGAGTGAGGAGTGCTGGGAGAATCCCATTGTTGGAGAAACCCTTTTTGGAATGGGCGAGTGTGCCATTGCGCCAACCTCACCATGGGAATGGTGGCTACCATTGTGCCAATCACCTTCAGACATTGAAGAGCGGACAGGTGAGATGAAGTGAGTGTTGAGTGGATCCTGTCCCAGATCACCACAATCTTCTCCTCGGGTAGTGAGATGGTGCCTTCCAGAAATACGAGAGACTGAGATGGATTCAGGTGATTTTTCTCCAAATTCAGGAGCCACCCAAACTCTTGGAGAATGGAAATTACTAGACTCCTGTGCTCTAAAAGTTGACCTTTGTCCTGGGCTAGAAGGAGGTCATCTAGATAGTGGTGAAAATGAACTCCTTTTACTCGGAGCAGAGCAACAACAACTAACAGAACCTTGGAGAACACCCGAGGTGATGTCGTGAGACCTAATGGAAGACAGGTAAACTGTAGTTCCACTGCAAAGCAAAGGAACTTTTGGAAGTCTGCTACCACTGGAACGTGAAAGTAGGCATCTTTCAAGTCTATTGACACCAACCAGTCCCCTAGATGAACCGACTGTTGAATCGTTAATATTGATTCCATCTTGAATTTTTCCTTCCGGATAAACTGGTTTAGATGAGTCAAGTCTATGACTGGACTCCATGTGCCGTTCTTTTTCTGCACCAAAAATAGAGGGAAATACATGCCTTCACCTCATTCGCCATCTGGAACAGGAATGGCTGTGCCTTGAACCAATAAAGAGCTTACGTAAGCTAAAAGAACTTGTTGCTTTTCCTCTGAACTTGGAAGATTTGTTGGCATAAATTTTAGTCGGGGAGTGCTGTTGAAAACCCAGGTGTGGCCTGAGGAGACTGTCTTGACGGTCCAGAAATCCCAAATTGAGGCCGCCCAAACATGTCGAAAGTGGAGAAGGTGAGCCCCCACCTGACATGTTTGAGCGGGCCCAACTTCAAAAGGACTTAGTGGAGTCCTGGTTACCAGAGGAAGCCCCTTTTGTGGGCTTTTTAAAAGAGGACTGTCTGGATTTCCAAGATTTTGAAAATTCATGACCAGGCCTGTAGCGGCATGTTTCCCTTGGGAGGGAGGGAGGAACCCCAACTTACCACCTGTGGCCCGGGTTATGGCACTATCAAGCTTGTTGCCAAAGAGAGATGTGCCCTCAAAGGGAATATGGCACCAAACTTGTTTAGAAGCTGGATCTGCCAACAAGGGTCGGAGCCACAAGGTCCGACCGGCAGTGACCACTGACAACATCACCTGAGCCACTAGGTGAAAAATGTCAAAAGAGACCTCCCCCAGAAAGGTAGAGGCCTGCCTGATTTCCTGAATAGGGGAGCCCTTGGCTGCTTCTTCAGAGAGACCTCGAAGAAACCTGTTCACATTATCTGACCATGCCGCTAAAGCTTCAGAGACTGCTGCTAAGGCCAGGACAGGTTTGCACACTGTGCCTGCTGTCAAATAAATCTGTTTTAGGTTGGAATCAATCCGTCTCTCCAAAGGATCTTTAAATGAGACTGTATCTTCGAGAGGAAGAGTCACATACCTCACAAGTCTCATTAATGCAGCATCCACCAAGGGAGCTGACTCAAGGTGTTTAACCTCTTTTTCCTTGAAAGGGTATAGTTTTGAGATTTTAGATTGCATAGAACTTTTTCTATCCATCTTGCCCCATTCTTCAGAAATTATGGCTCCTACTTCAGTGAGAAAAGGAAAATACTGACGCTCCTTACTGAGCTGTTTGAAATATTTTCTCTGTTTAGGAGGAGAAATTACTGGGTCTTCCCAATTTAAAGCATCTTTAACGGCTTTCACCAGAGAAGGAACCAAGGCATATTCAAAGCCCATCCCAGGATCACCTGCTTCCGACCCGCTATCTGAAGGGGGAGCTGACTGTTGACTAGGTTGGGAAGACTCCCACGTCTCATGGACTGGTCCCTCTCCTGACAGGGGAATCAGTGGATCTGGAGGAGAATCACAAAGCTTTCCAGCTTCTTTCTCCTGTAGCGACTCTTTCATGACCTGCTTAATTAGTGTTTCCAGGTGTTGGTCTGCACCTTCCCTCTCATTAGCTGCTTTAGAGAAACAGCGGTCACAGAGAGACATGCTGGCAGGAATTGACTGATACTTGAAATCACTGCAGGTGGACAGAGAATGCAATAGATACCAGCAGGGGGAAAAAAAAGGCAAAAATTCAGACCCATCTGAAATTGCACTTACCTGGAGTAGGCTCTGCAGGTGCTCAGGGAAGTCGCTGCTATGCCCACGATCATTCACGAGATCTGCAGGCCTCCCCAGGCTTTTAAAATTGGCGCTGCGTGACGTTATGGTCACGCCAGGCCCACGATCCTTGCGCAAATGCGCAAAACCAGGCCTTGCGTTCGTTCCAGGACTGCGCATGCGCAGAAAGCAGAAGGAACCTGGAAGTAAGAGGCAACGGTGGCTGGAATGCACAGGGAGCCAGCCGCTGCATAGCCATAAAAATGAAAGGACAGGCAATGCAGGAAAAACAAAACCACAACCACAAACATAAACATAAACACTGCTGCCATGAAGGCGATCGCTTACCACCGCCTATGACCGATTTGGCCAGGAACGTCCATACACACACCGGGCTTTCAGGGCAGATAATGGCCACCTGCAAACTGCTAGGAAAACAGGCCTGTGTCTTTTCCAATGGTAGACATGATTCCAGCTCTTCAGCGCTTACTCTGCAATACACTTCATACCCTGCTAACAGGCAAGGCTTATCGGAGGGACGTGACACCATATCGTTTGGCCGATCATGATCGTAGGACATCATCTTCAGGTAGGAGAGCCAAAACATATGGTCCTACGGAGGAAGACAAAAAAGGAACATGGCTAGGAGCTCACAGCTGAAATTTATAGGGAGGGGTCCTATTGGGTAGTTATGGAGGCGGGGTCAACCCACATGTATGCGGCCATGGAGCCTGTCAGAAAAAGTTTTTTAAATTGTAAAAAATTAAATTAATTTACACCCAAGCACATAAAATTGACCCACACTTTTTTCTTTAATT
The DNA here is from genome assembly GCF_042186555.1 of Aquarana catesbeiana. NCBI lineage: Eukaryota > Metazoa > Chordata > Amphibia > Anura > Ranidae > Aquarana > Aquarana catesbeiana. The sequence continues at coordinate 213,243,388 of NC_133327.1, forward strand.
TTTTGATGACCTAAAGGGTGCTTTCAAAGTGTTGCCTATGGAAAATATAGGGTACTAAAGTCTGTCGCGATTTCACAAATTTAAGGTTTGACATGTTGGGTATCTATTTACTCGGTGCCAACTCATCTTTTATATTTTACCACAAAATTGGGTAATTTATTGCGTTTGCATGCCCTAAAATTAACTTTAGTGTATTTTTTTACAGAATTTTGTCTTTCCTAGACTCTTGCGGTTTGTGGTGTGACATAACAAAAAAGAACTACCACTATTTTATTCTCTAGGGTGTTTTCTTTCTGAAAATATATAAGGTTTTGGGGGTTTTATGTAATCTTCAGACCTAAAATGATTTTTTAAGCATGTGCGCAAAAAAATGCAAAAACAGATCTGACAGTAAAAGGGCTCATGCTTAAAAGCTCCCTGGCTGTTTAAAACTTTTTTTTAAAAATTCAAAAACACTGTTTTTTTTAATTTTTTTTAAATTTTGGTATAATAACTTGCACAATACAGCTCTGCCATGTTCCCCGTATAGCGATACCTTTGATCTGGAGGTGTGAATAGGTTGGGAGCCTGTCATCACTTGATTTTGAGGCGGACAATTACATAGTTAATAAGGTTGAATAAAGACACCAGTCCATCCAGTTCAACCTGAGTGAGTGCCTACAATTGTCCCTATTCCTGTACATTGTGTCTCATTAAGATGTTCATCTATTATATCATTATGTATTTAAGGTACCCTTAGTGCCGTCAATTTTACACAACGCTCCACACATACATCGCACACTCACATTTGTCCCTACCCTCAAGGAGCCCACAAGCCAAGGTCCCCAACTCACATTTATATACTAGGGCCAATTTTGGACAGAAGCCAATTAACCTACCATCATGTCTTTGGAGTGTGGGAGGAAACCGGAGTACCCGGAGGAAACCCAAGCAGGCACAGGGAGAACATGCAAACTCCAGGCAGGTAGTGTTGTGGTTGGGATTCAAACCAGTGACCCTTTTTACTGCTAGGTGAGAGTGCTACCCACTACACCACTGTGCAGCCCTAATTCTTCAATCCTTTGGAAACCCAATTTTTAGAAATTCTGCTAAATAATTATCTTTATGCTAACTGATGCCAACAGAGCAGAGGGCGTGTTTGCTGGAAATCATCTTGTTGTAATAAAATAAAACCATGGCAGAAAAAAATTCAGCTAGTCAGCAGGTTAGAATCCAGCTTAATGGATCACATGAACAGGCAATTTGCTGGTGGAGCTGTATTTTGATTATTTGCTCATCTCCGCTGACTTAGTGTGTTTACTAAACCTTGATGGTGTTTGCATGGTCTTATTAGACAAGTTTATTTGTGCATTTCCTTTATCCTGTCAGTTAGAACCTGCCATTCTGCACTTTATACCCCATTAAGTCCAGCACAGAAAATACATCATTAACAGAAATATTTTAGAGCCTGTTTAGATAAATACATGAATACTATGTAAACCTTTACCATGTGTATAATTCGATGTTGTGCTACAACTAAAAAAAATAAAACAAATATCTGCTGAGTATGTTAAGAATCTTAACATACTAATCTATGTCATTGAAGGTAGAATTTAGTATGTAACAGGTATTGAAATAGGTGGGCATATATTAGTCATCTACACTTAATCGCCTGTATATCATAGTTTTTTTTTTGGGGCCATTCAATACGTGGATATACATGTATTGGCTGAAATGTTTATCAAATATCCCTAGAACATCTCAAAATACTATTCTGACTTTAATTCCTGTATTTGGTGCTCTGACTTGCCCATTGTCTCCTATGCTACATTCTAAGTCAGTAAGGCCACCCGTCACAGTAATGGGTGAATATTGAGCCTAGGAAGAGGGGAATCTAATAGGTTCAGCCTCAGAAAATACAATACAACTAGTACTAAAGAGTAGTAAAAGGTGAAGTTGCCTCTAATTGCCTCCTATTCATGGCTGCTGTCAGTTTACCAATATTAAAGAGCTGGCTTTAAAGTGATTAAAAAAAAAACCTTAAATAACCTCACTAAAACCTTATGTGATACATAGTGATTAATGCAATCCTTCTACATAAGCTGTACCTGTTTATCTGCAGCTATCCAAATACACAGTTTAGATGCTATTTCACAGCTTGTAGGAGGCAGGGGGTGTGGATCTAATATAACACAAATGCACAGGACAGAACAGAGAGCTGAATGTAATCTGAGACCTGAGTGGAGGGAAAGGATACACCCCCCTTCTGCTCAGTATCACGGGGAATATGCATATCTGAGGCTGTCAATCACCTGCTGTGTGCTAGAGGGGGAAGGAGTTGGCCATCTCTCAGGATTGCCTGGTGTTATTGAAATATGTTCGAAGTGACTCAGGCAGATATGAGAGCAGGAAGGAGAGCGCAAACAGGATCTACACTAAGTACTATAGGCTGAGGCAAGTACTGTATACACTATATGAGGATATGCTTTGTTCATTGTTCATTTCAGACATTTACACCCCTTTAACATTCAATCTTTCTGATTATGTAGGTTTCCCAGCAGCAGAAAGAAAAATAACCATCACATTAATCCATCATAATTTTTCTTCCATGAAAGCGTTGGTAAAAAATTAACTTAGGTCTTCCATGATTGCTTCCATGCATTCCAAGCTTGCTTTGTGTCTGCCTGCCCTTTGCAACAGCCAACTAGTGATGAGGAGACAGGCAATCCTTATATAATGCAGTGTAGATAACAACAGTTGCCATTTTCCTTGTGCTTTTCCAAAGTGTAACCATTAAACTGCTGCCTGACCAATGCCTCTCTGCTTCACAATATTGCATGTAGGTTGGGAGGTTAGTCATTATCTCCCTGAACACAGCGTTCTGGTCACTTTCTAGCATTTTCACAGGGTTTTCTGGGCTTGCTAATATTGATTTGCTGAACATACACAGGATGTCAGATAATAGGTAGGTAATTATTAAGTCTCTATGTGAGTCAGAATAAGCAAAAACTGAAAAGTTCTAGTACAAAAAGTGCTAGCAAAAAAGGAAAATTCTAGTTTAGGACTCTGTGTACTCAAATGACCTTTTGCATAAAAAAAAACTACAGTATATCCTATAATTACTATAATGCCTATAATGCCCGATCTTCATTTTTTTTCCAAATCAGTATTTAGAGCAACAAGTGGCTGATTCTAACAAATGAATAGATTCACCATTCACACCTCCATAACTATTATATTTATGTTTTATATATCAGGCAGCCCACCATATTAAATGCAAATCTTTTGCATGACTTTCCCCAAAGTAGAAGAAAATCATGTAACATTGCTTTCTGTGCTCTGTGCTCCCTAGATAATACTGTTATTAACTATGCACTGCTACCCATTAAAACAATAAAAACTAACACATTTTATAGTCTCTATAAACAGGATTTCTGCAGGTGCCATTCCATCTATGCAGCTCCAAGGACCAAAACTCCATACATCCTGAATTCAATAATATAATACTCAGGAAATAATATAATTTATTTAAACCAGGCTTTTTGATTTGATCTACTACTTTTTAAATTCATTGTTGGCACTTTTCTTTCTTTGCTTGTGCTTTGTTGTAGAGAAGAGCAGTTCTGCTATTTAATACACAGCACTTTCTCCTGGATATAATTTGTTTACTCTTCCTTTGATGTTTTAACTCAGTTGCTCCAATATGAATATTGTACAATGGCTTTTTTTTCAAGGGGAAATTATTGCCATAACAGCTGCTGTGTAAATGAAAGAACACTTCTCAAAGGACGGATGCTTCTTCCAGGACAGTGACCCAACTCACATAGCATCTGCTGTTTTTTACTCAAATACTTAGGATAGGACCCACTCCGGTGTCCACATACGTAAAATAAATACGCCGTTAAACAGAAAATGACAATACGGAACGCCTTCAACAAGAAAGTTGTGGATAAATGCCACCTTTGAAACATCAATAGTGTCTCCTTTCCTGGTAAATATTCCCTGAGCTGTGACTTTGTTGCATCTGGAGCAATGGCATTTTAAAACTACAAAGGAAAAAAAAATGTAATTTGCCAAAAAGATTTTACAACTTACTTTTGTTTTACCTGGTCATTTTGTGTGACACATATCCAAATCCAATCCAATCTGAAATATTTGCCAAGGCCCACTGTATACTTTTCTTTTCACGCACAGAATATTATGACTGTTTATGTTTATGAGAACACATATATGTGATCTTAATAATATATTTTACACAGTTACATAAACATAATAGATTCTGAAAAAGGGTCATGTAAAGGAGCGTGTGCAAGCAATACTCTTTATAGCCCAGATGGTCAGTCTCCACTACTATTTAGTCAGTCTTTTTTGGTTAATGTTGAAATTAACATCTATAGTTCAATTGAATCTAAGCACAAATGTTAGGCGCAGCTATGTGAACATTCCTAACTTTTATAATGTGGTTGGCACTTGGAAGGGAGATGTACAGCAAGAGCATTGATAAAAGTTGAACTTTTGGAATTTGCAGAGTAGAAGATTATGTTGGTGGCGGTGAGCCATGGAGCAACTCCAAAGGTGAGAATGAGGCTTTTCAGCATAAAACATATGATCCCACAGCTGCAGCTTATCATGGCATATTGTAAAGCTGGGTACACATTATTATTTATTTTTTTTTCATCCAACCCTGCGGGTTGAATTAAATTAGACATTAGTTCAGCGATCTCCCCCCTCTGAGCTGTTGTGTTCTGACAGGGGGACGGCCCCCCACCAAAACACTCCGATCACTGCTCTCTGCCATTGGCGGAGATCGCTGATCGCGAGTAGTGCGGGTGCTGGTTTTCCAGCATGCTCATGCATCAGAAGCCGACCAAACGGCTGGCTTCTGTTGGACAGACCAACATACACAATGACCGAATGTTGGTCAGTTGTTTTTTTAACCAGACGTTGTCTCCTAACATTTGGACAGTGTATACCCGACTTAAATGATTCAGTGTTGATGATGATAATAATAATAATAATAAAAAAAAGATACAAGCAGGAAAAAGAAAATACATAGGTAAAAAGTGGAAGAGAAGATGAAAAGCTGCCGTTTGCACAGGGCTGGTTGCACTGCATTGGCATCACTGGATTGGATCTTATTTTCAGTATAAGGCCCCTTTCACACCGAGGGAATTCTCAGGCATTTTAGTGCTAGAAATAGCACCTGAAAACTGCCTCCCATGCCGCCCTAATGTGAAAGACCGAATGCTTTCACACTGGGGCGGTGCGCTTGCAAGACGTTAGAAAAAGTTCTGCAAGCAGCATCTTTGGGGCAGTTTGGGAGCACTATATAAAGCGCTCCCAAAACGCTCTGCCCATTGAAATTAATGGGCAGAGCTTCACAGCGCTAAAGCGCCGCTAAAACGAGCGGCACCAATGTGAAAGTAGCCTTAATGACAGCTAAATTGCCATGTCTAACATAAGCAATAGAAGGCTAAAGTGTTTGTTACCCTAATGCCGCGTACACACGGTCGGACTTTACGGCGGACTTTGCCCGGCGGATTTTTCGACGTACTTTCCGACGGACTTTGTGAATGAACGGACTTGCCTACACACAATCCACCAAAGTCCGTCGAATTCGTACGTGATGACGTACGACCGGACTAAAACAAGGAAGTTCATAGCCAGTAGCCAATAGCTGCCCTAGCGTGCCTTTTTGTCCGTCGAACTAGCATACAGACGAGCGGACTTTTCGACCGGACTCGATTTCAACGGATAAATTTTAAACAAGTTTAAAATCTAAGTCCGTCCAACTTTTGAGAAAACAAAGTCCGCTGGAGCCCACACACATCGAATTGTCCGACGAAATCCAGTCCGCCGGGCAAAGTCCGCCGTAAAGTCCGCTCGTGTGTACGCGGCATAACACTTCATATTTCTGATATGTGCCTGCTGTATCATGTAATTGTATGATAAAATATCCTGCTCTCTTTGTATTGCTTCCTTTATGTAAAATCCCTGGTGTTCCTGCCAGTCCCTCTGCTTTCCTATTAAAAACTGACCACACTAAGCAGGAGAGCACACCATGGTCAGTTCTCTAGATGGGCTGGGAACTCAGCCTGCTCTCCTCCAATGATCAGACTTGTCCTGACATGCCCCTGATACACTTCACTGGGAAGCTCAGTGTGCTGCTGCTTCTCCTCCCCCAGGTCTTATGCAGCTAACAACAGAGGGAATGTGATCACTTATAAAAAAGGAAAAAAGGGTATTCATAATGTTTTTTATTTCTATACAAAAAGGTTTTGCCTTTCATTTCTATTTTAAACTGGATGGCTTGTTTTACAAGGTGATTGTTTACAACCACTTTAAGCTGTAGCTAGCCAGGTACACATTAAAGACTTTGGCCAGTATACATTATGAACATTTTTCCATCATCCAGTGAGGAAAACACAGTTGAAAGCAATATTCTCATGATAAATCTGCCATTAAGAGCTAATAACATTGTCATCAGCTACTTACTGCCTGCAGTGTGGACCTAACCACATGCTTTTCAGCAGTGATGATAAAGGTGATGAAGGTATGAAAGACACTAGACACCAAACCCAAAAAGGAAACTTTTTTAAGGTAATTTTGCCTAGCATTGCCATTTGACAAATTTACAAGGTTTTTTCACCAACATTTTGGTAAAGGCAAAAATTGCTGGTTTTGTATTAAAATCAAGTTCAGTAAAATTGTCATCTCATCTCTAGGGTTCAACTTGTCTAAACAAATGATTGCTACAAGGCATAATGGGTTATCTGTATGCTAGACAATCTAGCATACACTATAGTGGCCTACTGTTTACAATACATACAGTATTAATAAATTCTGTGGAACAATGCAACAGATAAAATGACAGGCAAATCAATCTGAGAGTATCATGCACATGTTTATTTATGTAACCTTGCAATGGTATAATGAATGGATTTATACAATGGCGATATAATTTATAAAATTATTTGTCACTAACTGAGCTAAACAAAAAAGTTTAAATAATTTGGTTGCACAGACACTTTTTTAATTAATTGTCAGAATAAGAAGGTTAAAAAAGTGATGACAATTAGGGGAATGCCATTACAGAATATTTCCATTTTATTGCATCAGAAATAATTACACCTGATGAATGCACACTTCCCAAGATTAAGTTAAGTTAGGAATGCTTGTACAACCATTGGTCTGTGATGAATGGGATATTCAAAAATAATTTTCTTGAAACTGATTTCACACATTATATTCTAAAATGTATAATACTGACCTGTAAAGCCCAGCATTTATTATATGCTCTTTCTCCACCCTCATGACTTGTATTCATTTACTGACCATTATGTTCATTTAATGTCTTTGCAGATAAACTGTTGAGGAAATGTATTATTGACAGATACATTTATTACATGAATAAAATGCTTGTTGGAAATTAACTATGTCTGTTAATTATCCAAAGAATGTAAGAGTGAAAGCAAAATAAACTTGAAAATGATTATTCACAAGTTTGCAGAACTCAGCCATTTTAAGACTTGTTCCTGAGAAAAAAACTATTTTGTTAGGCATCTCAGAGGACTCTCTGTAACATCATAGTATAACCCCTTTACACCTAAGGGTAAAACAAATCTTAATGCCTAAGCACAATTTTGCAATTTCACATGTGTTAGTAAAACCACACATATCATCACAACTACTTTGTGCATACAGGTAGATTGTACCTTTTTTTTTTTTAATTATCAAAAGAAGACTGACAGCCCAAAATAGTTATATATATACATTTGGCTTTATCTTTGTGTTACTACTATAGCCTACCACCAAAGAGCAACCCAAAATAAATTCTCCTGCTCCAATCGCACCAATATCACATATGTGTATGTTATTTGCTGTTTGTACCCGTACTAAAACCCAGAATCAATAGTGCACATTTTGCCTTTTTTGTTCTACCTAAAACACACTGACACTAACTGACACTGATGCTAATTAAAAAAAAAAAATCCTGCTCAATATATATAGATTACTTGACCCTTAATTGACCCAAACACTAACCCTGGCACAAACCTAGTACAAACCTTGATGTTGATATGTTTTCTTTATTTTTTCCCTTTTATTTTTTTATTATTTATTTATTTTTTTACACACACTTTTTTCCTTCTCTGCAAGGGAAGAGAAAGATACATTGTATCTTTCCTCTCCATGCACAGAGAGAGAAACACAGGGGAGGGCTTCACAGTGACTAACCACTATGCTAGCCAATCAGAGGCTACCACAGCAATCAGGTGACCTGGAATTGGGAGATGCTGTGCAGCGTGCTCCCACCACAAAGAAAGATATGCATATATGTGAAAAAAAAAACAGTGGATCATACAACTCCTCCTATATTTAGTGCAACCAGTCATGACGTATTTTACTGTTTTCCTTTATTACAATTTTTAGTTTGTTTTTGTTTTTTGCAAGGCTGTCCCTGCCCAAGGCAAAAAACATTAAAAGTCCACAATTGAAAATTGTGTTTCATTTGCAAGAGGTTACACTGACCCTGGTAGTTTGTTTAATGGGCTCAGTAGCTGAACATAACTGGCATAACACTCTGGCATAAGTAAAGAGAAACGTGCATACTTTGGTGTCCTTTTATGAAACTGAGATCAGCAGCGATCCCGAGTCTCACCGCTGATCTCAGCTCATAACCAGTTTATGAAACTGAGATAATCAGTGGAGAACATGTTCTCCGCTGATTATCTCAGCACAGTGAGAATTTGTAACTGACTTCACAGAAACGGCCAGTTTATGAAGGTGCGATCTCAGTACCTCACTGGCGATCTGTGACAGAATTCTCACTTTCTGATTCACCATTTCAGAAGTGGAGAATCAGAGTGAGAAGCCTGAAACTGGTGAAATTTATAGATAGATAGATAGATAGATAAATAGATATTTATTGATATATATAGACTATATCTATCTATAGATATATCTATATATAGATACATCTATTATATATATTTTTACATATATATATATATATATATATATATATATATATATATATATATATATATATATAATATATATATAGATAGATATATATATTATATATATATTATATATTATATATAATATATATCTATATATTATATATATAGATATATATATAGATATATATAGATATATGTATATATTTTTTTTTAGATGTTCACGTCTCTGGCTAGGTTCACACTTGTGCAATGCGTGAACCAGCGTGATTCCTAAGTGGGTTTTCACATCGCACCTACATTGACATCTGCGCACCACTGCGGGTGTCAATGTAAAGTTAATGACACCCCCAGATCATTTCACAGATCGTAGTGCGAACTATGTAATGGTGCAGGAATCGGATCGCATGGGTGTTCACACCCATGCGATCCGATTCCAGTGTGGACCAAATAAAGGGTCCTGTACCATTTTGGTGCAAATGCAATATGATTTAGGGCCAGTTCCCACTGCTGCGGTGTCCGAGATCGGATGTGATTCGCACCGCACTGCAGTGTAAAATCACATCCGATCTCTGTGCAATGCGATTTCAGCCATACAGATAGTATTGCTAAATTTGCATTGCACTCGGACAAAACTCTTACAGGACCCTTTTTTTGGTCCACAGCAGAATCGGATCGCATGGGTGTTCACACCCATGCGATTCGATTACTGTCCGAGTTTGCAGATCACACTGCGATATGCGAACTGATTTGGGGGTGTTAACTTTTAGGCCCAGTTCACACTTGTGCGATGCCGGACATAGCACAGGCATCGCATGTAATTCGCAGCACACTGCCATTCACATTACATGCGATGTCTGTGCGTTGCGATATCAGCTGTACAGGTAGTATGGCTGATATCGCACCGCATTCGGTGCAAACACGCACAGGACCCTTTTTTCTGTTCGGACCAGAATCGGATCGCATGTCCAGACTGTCAGTTCGCAGTGCGATATGCAAGCTGAACTGGGGGTGTCCTTAACAATGTATTGACACTCCCCAGCGATTTGCATATGGCAGTGTGAACTGACATGTGAGTCGGTGCGATGCGGGAACCCGCAATGGATTCGCAGTGTTCTCGCATTGCACCAGTTTATCAATTTTTATGTTTATCAATTATGAAATATATTTTATTTTAATTTATTAATAAATATTTATACTTGTATACTTTATTAAAATTATTTTTTTAATGATTATAAATGTATTTTGCATTTATATGAATGGTGTATAGCTGCATTACATATGTGCATTACATTCATTTACTATACACCATTCACATTTAAATAGGGACATGTATGATCTTTAAATATTGATAAAAACAATGTTTTTTTTATAATTAGGTTAATGTATATTGTGTAGGGGGAATTTAACTTTATTATTTTATTAATATGTTGGGGAATAATGTGTGCTGATTTGTGTTACACTTTGTATTTTATGGTTCCTCATACTGTAATCCCGCTATATCACGCGAGATTACAGTGAGAGGAGCCATTCTCAGGAGTTCCCGGCGTTTGTAGATCGCTCCTCAACTCAACATGAGAAGCGATCTACACACTTTCATAAACAGGCACTCAGAGGAGAGCGATCTCCTCTGAGAATGCCTGAGAACTGAAAAGCGGTATTTTACCGCACTTTCATAAAAGGACACCTTTGTGAGAAAAATAAATCATACTTTGTAAAGACTTGTTGCAGAAAGAATTTGATAACACAAGAAAACATTCATTGCAACTCTTCCAGTATTTAGTAGAAAGTTCCTGGCCTCAACAGCTACATTGTAGCACATTCCCAGCCGTTGTAAAATTATACACATTTTATTTACTTATTTACTTTTTTTACTTAAACACTTTATTTTTTTTATACATTTGTTTTTTTTTTTTACCTTTGTACGACCATTCCTGCAAAAATCAAGTAAACAGTGAGAGGAAAGGCAATGCACAGTGGAGAAAATATTGGCAGCTGGGAAGGAGGACCCAATTGGATGTTTTGGGGCCACCATCTTTGGTGGGAGACTCATTTGAAAACCCTGTGGTCCATGCTGGTATTTACTGTAAGTCTATATTCAAGGACAAGAAGGGAAAGGAAGGGCAGGGAGTAGAAAGAATTAGGCTATAATCATACAGCAATAGGCTACCTCCCTACCCCAGAGAAAAGCATTTAAACCCAAAGCAGCACTCTCAAGCATCAACCCCACTGTCTCCAGTAACAATCTTCTCATGCCAGGTTTGTGCTGAAGTAGGAGAATAAAAAATGAACCCCCAACATGCCCAGCACCTTCCACTACTTCAAGCTGGCAAAAAACAGCCCCCTTCCTCTAGTTAATATCCTGGGCAGTCCCACATTGGCAATCTCCCACCCACCATAATAATTTTTTTTACATACTTGAGCATGGATGGTAAGAATGTAACTAAAATGCCTTTAAGTGTTCATTCCAATGGACTATTCGATGTACCACTGGCTGGTGGTGGCTTAATATGTTATAGAGCAGGGATCTCCAAACTATGACCCCCCAGCTGTTGCAGAACTACATGTCCCATGAGGCATTGTAAAACTCTGACATTCACAGACATGACTAGGCATGATGGGAATTGTAGTTCCTCAACAACTGGAGGGTCATAGTTTAGAGACCCCTGTTCTAGAAGTACTATCCTGCCCAGCTGTACATATCAGGTAAGAGAGGGCCTGCAGCACAAGGGGATTGGGGGGGGTGATTTGTGACTGAGCTGACTTTTAAAAAAAGAATCAGACCTGGATCACAGAGGACTATTATTATTATTATTGTACAGGATTTATATAGCGCCAGCAGTTTACACAGTGCTTTACAATATAAATGGGAGACAATACAGTTACAATACAATAAAATACAAGAGGGGGTAGCCTATGGAGAGGTAGGACTATGAGGAGAGAGTTGCAATAGTTAAGTCGAGTGATAACAAGGGAGCGAATGAGTAGCTTGGTGGTTTTTTAGTTAAAAAGGGGCACATTTTAGAGACGTTATAGAGGTGAAGTCTACAAGCTTTTGACAACGATTGGATTTGGGGCTGAAAGGACAGGTCAGAGTCTAGAATTACACCTAGTACCCTGGCATGAGGGGAGGGATTGATGGCTGCATTTTTATTTTGATGGAAAAGTCATGGAGGGGTGCATGGGTGGGGGGAATATTAGCAGCTTGGTTTTAGAGAAATTTAGTTTAAGGAAGTGGTGTAACAACCGCAGTAAGTAGGTAATGTGAGAGGAGACTGAAGGAGTAAGGTGAGGAGTAGACAGGTAGATTTGGGTGTTATTGGTGTATAGATGGTATTGGAAGCTGTGGGTGGTTATCAAGTGACCAAGGGAGGAGGTGTAGATAGAGAAGAGAAGGGGTCAAAGAAAAGAGCCTTGGGGGATCCCACAGAAAGGGGCAATGGAGAGGAGGAGACAGAGTTGTAGGTAACACTAAAGGAGCACTGTGATAGGTAGGAGAAGAACCAGGATAGAGCATAATCTTGAAGGCCAAGGGAACAGAGTTTATTGAGAAGGAGCAGGTGGTCAACAGTATCAAAGGCCTCAGAGAGGTCAAGTAGTAGGAGTATGGAGTAGTGACCATTGGTTTTAGCAGTTACTAAATCGTTGAGTTTTAGTAAGGCAGATTCTGTGGAGTGCTGCAAGCGGAAGCCAGACTGTAAGGGGTCAAGAAGGTTATTTTCACTGAGGTAGGAGCTGAGACGGTAGTATACTAAGCATTCTAGAATTTTTAAGGTGAATGTGAGCAATGAGTTGGGTCTTAAGTTGTTCAGGTTGGTGGGGTCCAGTGATGGCTTTTTAAGTATGGGAGTGATCTATGCATGTTTTAGAGGGGAGGGGAAGGTGCCACTACAGAGAAAGAGGTTGAAGATGTGAGTGAGGGAGCATAGGATAGAATAAGAGGGCGACGAAGCAGAGAGTTATAAGTTGAGAAGAGCCGACGGGGACTGGATGACAAGGTATTAATAAGAGAGACAAAGTAGGTTTGTTTGGCAGCATGGAGGCAGGAATTGTATTCTAGGAGGGCAGACTTATATAGGGTGAAGTCCTGCAGGGATTTGGTTTTACGCCACAGTCTTTCAAGAGCACGGCGATGTCTCTTGAGATCTCTAGTGTTGTCAGTTGGCCAGGGTTGTAACGGTCAGGGCCTGATTCTGCATGTAGTGAGAGGAGCAAGTGCATTCAGTAAGGACTACCAGACATTTACAGCAGATGTTAATAATTAGGTGTAGCGTTTACTTGTACTTTTAGGTAGGTGACCTTTCTTGTTAGCTTTCTATATTAGGTAAATTTAGACAGGCTGGTGCTATTTGCAGCAGGCCTGTATTGTTTGAGTGACAGGTGTTTATGTCTTGGTCTCAGCCAATTATTAATTTGTTTGGTAATCCCGGGACTCTCATATAAAAAGGGGGTTCACGTGGTGCGGAGAGTTCCAGTTCCGAGTCCGAGGCCAGTCCAGCTCTGAGGAGCGGGAGAGCCAGCCTGGCTCCCGGAGGGGGAATTGGAAGGTTTCCCCTCCGGGGAGCCAAAAGAGCTTTGCCCTAGCGAAAGGGGGGAGATCCGGTCCTCACAGAGGAACAGATGACATCTTGCCGTGTGTAGTGGTGGATGTCATAGGCCACCCCTGCGGGGAGGGGGACGGGCCACAAAGAGATAAAGGAAACTGAGAAACATCGCAGGTGAAGTAGCAACAAAGCGGAAGGAAACTGAGCGATTGATCGTTTATGAGTGGCACATGGACTATCGATCACGTGAGTGGAAGCCCAAGGGAAAGATACTGCCAGAGACTGAGGGTTGTTGGTGCACAAGTCAGTGGGATGGGCAGTGATGGCCTATGACTTTGAGTTCAGCATTGCCCCGGGATTCCAATCAGTCAAGCGGGAGGAGTTATTCAGATTTGCTCTCCTTTAGCTAAACCTGGAAGTACCATGTCGGTGGGAAGTAGTGGTAAAAGGGTAGCGGTGAAGCTGCAAGCACACATGTAGAGATATGGATCGTTCTTTAAAAGTTATTCTGATGAAGAAGTTATTCAGAGTGACTCTTTATCAACTCATTCTCTATTAAATCTACTTCCATCGTCCCTGATTGAAGAAATCATTGAGAAATGATTTCTTGATTGTCCACAATTATGCACAGTTTCTCTTGTATGACTCAAAGAAAATCCTTCTGCCATCCCAGTTTATGTTTGATGAATAAAGCACTGAGAAAAAGCACTAAGGACTATGACTTTTAAATCTATGGGCTGCGAGGGTTGAGTAGTAAACGTGAATTACAGATATAACAATATTCAGCAGCTCCTTCTGGGGTAAGCGCTACATAAGAAAAAAACACTTTCCTGTGTTATTTTCTATGTTGATGTCACCACTGCCAATATTACTGCCCTCTGGCACCTCAGCTCATTCTTCTTTCCCTCTTTCTCTTTGTAAAAAATCAATTGACCCCCTTGAATGCAAAATCTCTGGGGGTCATTTACTAAAGGAAAATCCACTTTACACTGCAAGTGCACTTGAAAGTGAACTTGGAAGTAAAGTCGCTGTAGATCCGAGGGGGACATGCAAGGAAAATAAAAAACAGCTTTTTATCTTGCACATGATTGGATGATAAAATCAGCAGAGCTTCCACTCATTTCAGGGGAGAATTTCACTTTTGGAAAAATTTATACGCAGGCCCAAGTAACTCTTAAAACATGTAAAAATTTCTTGGATAGTTATATCTGAAGCCGGATTGGACGTGAAAAAGGGAATGCCGTCTGAGAAGAGTTCTAGTCGTAGATTTTGTTAGCCAATGTGTACTCCTTGCAGGGAGGGGTGGGCAAGAATGTGGCAGGAGAGAGGTTCTAAGGCCAGATTGAAGAGAAGTGGGGAGAGGGGGCAGCCTTGTCTGGTCCCTTTATGTAGTTTTATCCGGTTGGAAATGAGTCCAGCTGCTACAATGTTTGCTGAGGGGTCTGCGTACATTGTAGAAATTAGGTGTAGGAATGGGCCCAAAAAAACTAAACTTTTTAGGCCCATTGACAACCAGCTAAAACTGACATTGTCAAAGGCCTTTTCCGCGTCCAGTGAGATTATTGCAATGACGTTGTCAGGGTTGGAGGTTCTTCCTCCATCTTCTTCTTTTTCTGGTTCTTCCTCCGGTGTTCTCATCCGTGCGTCGGGGGGCGGGGCCCCGCTCTCCATTATTTAAGAACCATCAGAAGACGAGAAGCGTCACACAGCGGGAGCCTCCCATCATGGATGCGAAGTGGCCCGAGAAGAAGAAGGGAAGAAGACACCATGGAGGAAGATGCCGGATGAGAACACCGGAGGAAGAACCAGAAGAACCAGAAGAACCAGAAGAAGAAGAAGATGGAGGAAGAAACCGAAGGAAGATAGAAGAAAGAAGATGGAAAAAAGAAGACTTTAAATAAAAGAATTGTCAAAAACTGTCTCTTGTCATTTTTTAAATTTTTGATAGTGTTTTTGTGAAATGGTAGGGATACTTTTGTACCCCCTTACCATTTCACACAGGGGGGGTGGGATCCTGGGGTCCCCTTGTTAAAGGGGGCTTCCAGATTCTGATAAGCCCCCCGCCCGCAGACCCCCACAACCACCGGGCAAGGGTTGTGGGGATGAGGCCCATGTCCCCATCAACATGGGGACAAGGTGCTTTGGGGCTACCCCAAAGCACCCTCCCAATGTTGAGGGTATGTGGCCTGGTACGGTTCAGGAGGGGGGAGCTCTCTCATCCCCCCTCTTTTCCTGCAGCCTGCCAGGTTGCGTGCTCAGATAAGGGTCTGGTATGGATTTTTGGGGGGACCCCACGCTATTTTAAAAAAAAAAATTTGGCGCGGGGTTCCCCTTAAAATCCATACCTTGAGGGGGACCCCCACACCATTTTTTTTTAAATTTTGGCCTGGGGTTCCCCTTAATATCCATACCAGTCCTGAAGGGTCTGGTATGGAATTTAGGGGGACCCCCATGCCATTTTTTTTTTTAATTTTGGTTCGGGATTCCCCCGTGGGGAATTCCCATGCCGTTTTTATCAATGAACTTTTATGTGTATTGTCGGACCGACAATTCATTAATAGCCGCGAGTAGTTTTAAATGACTTTTTTTCCTTTGAAATGTCATTTTGCTGTCAGACTGTTCTAAACATGGGAAACATGTGCCCCTTTACAGGCATACTATAGACACCCCCCAGGTATGAAATTTAAAGGAATATTACACTTTTATTGTTTCACTTTAAGCATTATTAAAATCACTGCTCCCGAAAAAATGGCAGTTTTTAAAACTTTTTTTGCATTGATCCATGTCCCCTGGGGCAGGATCTGGGTCCCCAAACACTTTTTATGACAATAACTTGCATATAAGCCTTTAAAATTAGCACTTTTGATTTCTCCCATAGATATTTAAAGGGTGTTCTGCGGCTTTTGAATTTGCCGCGAATACCCCAAATTGTTCGCTGTTCGGCAAACTGGCGAACAGCCAATGTTCACGTCGAACATGGGTTCGGCTCGAACTCGAAGCTCATCCCTACTGCCAAGCAATATAGGTGAGTTGGAACCTCTGGTGCATGAGGAGAGCTATGATGTAATCGGTATTACTGAAACTTGGCTTCAATCCTCATATGACTGGGCTATTAATATTCCTGGCTATTCGCTCTTTTGGAGAGACAGGGTAAAAAGGAAAGATGGCGGGGTCTGTCTCTATGTGAGAAGTGATCTCAAAGCAAGAGTGAAAGAGGGTCTGGTTGATGGAGAGTGTGATGAGTCTGAAGCAATATGGGTGGAACTGCATATAGATGGGCGTAGTTCAAAGTTAATCATTGGAGTTTGTTATAGACCACCCAATGTTAACGAGGAGGTGTAGACTCAACTCGTTGCACAGATGGAAAGGGCTGCAAGGGCTGGGAAAGTGATAATAATGGGGGATTTTAACTACCCAGAAATTGACTGTAGTAATGGCACTGCTGGGACAGTTAAAGAGCAAACATTTATAAACCTATTACAGGACAATTTTATGGTCCAGTTTATTGAGGCCCCGTCTAGGAATGAAGCTCTGTTGGACCTGGCAATCTCAAACCATGCAGAGCTTATTACTAATGTCCAGATAAAGGAACACCTGGGTAGCAGTGATCATAACATGATTTCATTTGGAGTTAGCTGTAAACAAGAAATACATACGGGAAAGATAAAAACACTTAACTTCAAGAGTGTAAATTTTCCAAGGATGAGGGCTGCTCTCCAGGATTTAGACTGGGAGGGAATATTTGCATCGATAAACACAGAACAGAAATGGGAATTCTTCAAAAAGACTGTTTTGGACCTCACTGCAAAGTATATTCCCATGGGCAATAAGTTTAAAAGGCTAAAAACAAAACCTATGTGGCTCACGGCCAAAGTTAAAGAAGCTATAAACAATAAGAAAAGAGCTTTTTAAAAATATAAAAATGAAGGAACACTAGTGTCGTTTAAATGTTACAAAGAATTTAACAGAATATGTAATAAGGAAATCAAGGATGCAAAAATTCAAACCGAACGACAGATTGCAAAAGATAGTAGGACAAACCCCAAAAAATTCTTCAAATACTGTATATTAATAGAAAAAAAGGCCAGGTCTGAGCAAGTAGGCCCTTTACAAAATAATGTAGAGTGGGGGACTGGAGACAAAGAGAAGGCAAATTTATTAAATACTTTCTTCAGCTCTGTGTATACGTACAAAAGAGCATGGGGGAGCTCATGTCCATAATGGGGGTGGAAGTGACACAGCCCCGAATGATCCACATTGGCTCAAAAGTGATATGGTACAGAAATATTTAGACAGAATAAAAGGGGATAAAGCACCTGGACCTGATGGCATCCACCCACGGATCCTAAAAGAATTGAGCTCTGTAATTTCAAAGCCATTGTTTCTAATTTTTAGGGACTCATTAATGACGGGAATAGTACCACTGGATTGGCACAGGGCGAACGTAGTGCCTATATTTAAAAAGGGATCAAAGTCTTCACCAATTAACTATAGACCTGTTAGTTTAACTTCTATAGTCGTGAAGATACTGGAGCGTTTAATAAAAGACCACATAGATGAGTTCTTGCTGAAAAAAAAACATTTTAAGCAACAGACAGCATGGATTCATGAAAGACAGAAGTTGTCAGACAAACCTGATTTCTTTTTATGAAGAGGTAAGTAAAACCTTGGACAGAGGGGTGGCTGTGGACGTGGTATACTTGGATTTTGCAAAAGCGTTCGACACAGTTCCCCACACGCGGCTCATGTGTAAGGTAAAGTCTACAGGCTTGGAAATATCAGTTTGTAAATGGATAGAAAACTGGCTAAAAGACAGAATTCAGAGAGTAGTGGTTAATGATTCTTACTCTGAATGGTCTAAGGTTATCAGTGGTGTACCCCAAGGTTCAGTGCTGGGACCCTTACTTTTTAATACCTTTATAAACGATATTGGGTCTGGGATCGAAAGTAACATTTCTGTCTTTGCAGATGACACCAAGCTATGCAGTGGAATAACGTCCTTACAGGATGTCTCCAATTTACAAGCTGACCTCAATGCACTGTCTAATTGGGCGACTATGTGGCAGATGAGGTTTAATGTTGAGAAATGTAAAGTTATGCACTTGGGGGCTAAGAATATGCATGCATCATACATGCTAGGGGGAGTACAACTGGGGGAATCCGTGGTGGAGAAGGATCTGGGGGTTTTGGTAGATAGTAAGCTCAATAATAGCATGCAATACCAAGCTGTGGTTTCCAAAGCGAGCAAAGTCCTTTCTTGTATTAAGAGAGGTATGGACTCCAGAGAGAGAGATATAATTTTGCCCCTGTTCAAATCATTAGTAAGACCTCATCTGGAATATGCAGTTCAGTTTTGCGCACCAGTTCTCAAAAAGGATATTGGGGAACTGGAGAAAGTGCAGAGAAGGGCAAGGAGGAGCACGGAGGAGCTCAGCTATGAGGAAAGATTAGAGGAACTGAATTTATTCATTCTTGAGAAGAGGAGAATAAGAGGGGGATATAATCAACATGTTCAATTATATAAGGGGTCCATATAGTGAATTGGTGTTGAGTTATTCTCTTTACGGTCAACCCAGAGGACACGGGGGGACTCTTTATGTCTAGAGGAAAATAGATTTCATCTCCAAATACGCAAAGGATTCTTCGCAGTAAGAGCTGTGAAAATGTGGAATAGACTCCCGCCAGAGGTGATTTTGGCCAGCTCAGTAGATTGCTTTAAGAAAGACCTGGATACTTTCCTAAATGTACATAATATAACTGGGTACTGACTTTTATAGGTAAAGTTGATCCAGGGAAAAGCCTCTTGGGGGATCAGGAGGGAATTTTTTCCCCTGCTGTAGCAAATTGGTTCATGCTCTGCTGGGGTTTTTTGCCTTCCTCTGGATCAACTGAGGGTATAAAATTGGGTATATTGGATTGTACGATATTTTTTATTTTATTTCTTGTTTTTAAGGTTGAACTGGATGGACTTGTGTCTTTTTTCAACCTGACTAACTATGGTCTGTAGGAGCCAGGTTCCGTGGGATCCTTGCCCTTCTTGGCTATTAATTTTATGTGGGCTTGGTATCCGGACAGAGTGTAGTCGCCTCCTTTTAGGACCTCTTGATAGACTGTTGTTAGTGAGGGGGCCACGGTGTGAGCCATTCGTTTGTAGAATTTGGTGGTGTATCCGTCTGGGCCTGAGGCCTTACAGTTTGCTAACGTGGAGATTGTCTTAATGATCTCCTGCTCCGTTATCGGAAAATTAAGGTTGGAGAGGAATGTAGGGTCAATTTGAGGTAGAGGGATTTGGGCTAAAAGTCTTGGGCTGTGGGGATGTTAATTTGCTCTGGGCTGTATAGTCTGGTGTAGAATTTTCTAGGATTAGACAAATGTCGGCGGAGGAGATGTTTCCCTGGGAATCTTTTAGAATTGGTATATGGGTGCCCCTGCACAGTCTTGCCAGAAACTTCCCTGGCTTATTGCCAAATTTGTGGTATTGTAAGTCTAGATGTGTTTGATATATTCGTTCCTGGACCTCAGCCCATAAATCATATTCAGTCTTGGCTTCTCGCCATGATTTGCAATGCCCAGGGGAGTTGTTCTGCGAGAGCAGTGATTGGGTGTTTTTGAGATGGTCGCTGGATTCTCGATAGTGCTTTAGAACTTTTCTTTTGTAGGAGGCCACAAATGCAGTAATTCTATCTCTCAAGACAGCTTTACCAGCATCCCAGTATAGATTGGGGCAAGTGCTGTGAGCCGCGTTAGTCGATTTGTGTTCAGACCAGGCCCCTTGTAGGATTTTCTGGAGTTCTGGGTTGTGGGCTAAATATTGGGGGAAGTGCCATTTTTTAGCTGGGGGTGGTAAGCCGTAGTCTCGTATTGAGACTGTGACAGGGGCATGATCTGATATCGCTATTTCATGAATAAGAGTATCCGACGTATGAGGCAAAAGAGCGGGGTTGCAAAATAGATAGTTGATTCTGGACAAAGTGTGGTGAGGAGGTGAGTAAAAGGTGAATTCTCTACCCTCGGGTTGTGTTAGTCGACAGAGATCAAAAAGTTGGAGAGCGTCAGTGAAAGAGAAGGGAGTGACTGGAGATTGTGAATGGGGGTGGGTTGGGGGTTTTGTCATAGATTTTTTTTTCCTGTGCTACCATAACTGAGTTTAGATCACCTCCAATAACAAGAGGTAAATGCATGTATGGTGCTATATGTGACAAGGCTGACTGGAAGAAGGTTTTGGTGGGAGAGTTGGGGGCATATATGACCTTCCATGTCATTTGCTATGGATAATACTTTGCACGGGAGATTTTTATGGATAAGGATCAAATCTCCTGGTTTACCGTTAGTTGATGCTGAGCCAAATACTTTCCCCACCCATAGTTTGTGCATGCAGTACCGCCATTCGTTTATGCAGGGAGCGAAACCCCTTAACGTTCCAGGATGTAATTTGCATGATGGGGGGGTAGGTGATAAACTGGGTGGCCAGTGCAGGGGGGCACTCAGAGGTTAGAACTGGACAACGGGAGGAGTGGGGGGGGATGAAAATGGCCCTAGTCAGGGGGGAGAGGTACAGTGAGGGGTGCAATACTCAGGATCAGTGTATAGGAAAAGATCAAGTCAGAACAAATAAAAATTCACAGTTATAGGGAAGCCTGGACTTCACTTTCTTCCTCACGTAGCCACCAACAATGTGACAGCATTACTAGAGAGGGGACTGCTGACAAGATGTCGAGTCATGTCTACCAGGCAGTCATTGGCATGTTCATGGCAAGGACTGTAGGGAGCTCTATGTGGCAGAGTCATCATGTAGTGGTTCAGGTTGCACGTCTCCGGAAGGCTATAACGTGAATGGGAGCATAGAATATAAAAGAAAAATATAACAGCAAACATTGTTAACAAACATATAACAGACCATAGAGTCAGCTCAAATGGGTGAATCAAGGTTGCTGCTGGGTGGCAGAATGCTCAGAAGTACCAGAGTGGCTGGGTCAAGAGGTGAGCTAGCCCTGAGACTCTGGTGACCTAGGGAGTTAGTGGTGCTTAGCTGAGCCAGAGTTGTCTGAGTAATGGAACCTCTTGGGAGGATCTTTGAGAGGTAACGGTTGATCTTTATTGTGGATATCTCCTGGTGGATGTGCAGATGTGTTTTAAGATAGATGGCAGCTTCCTCGGGGTGGGAAAAGGATTTTGTTTCTCCAGACTGGTCAGTAAGTCGGAGGATAGCTGGGTATGCCAAGGTGAATTTCACACCTTTGAGGTGCAAAGCTGAGCATATGGGCTGGAAAGATTTTCTCCTGCATGACACCTCCTGAGAATAGTCAGCAAAAATCATCAACTTGTGCCCATCCAGCTGGATGGAGTTGGTATTGCGTAAAGATTTTAGTATGGCCACTCTGCGTAGTTTAGATGACCCTCCAGAGAGGCAGGGGCTGTGACAGTGAGGGCTGACTGGGATGGGAGCAGCGCTGCACTCTTGTCTGTCCCATTGGCCATTTTGGGCTGCTGAGAGCCTATTAGGAGAGCCTCTGGTGCTGCGGCTTGCTGGGGACCGGAGCCACCCTGTATAAGGAATCGCTCCATATGGCAGTGCTAGGGAAGCGTGCTGGAGGCAGGAGAGGATCCGAAAATTGTGCTGGTAGACAGGGGCCTTTTTTGTATGCAATCCCCGCCGGAGCCGCTGTCTCTAGCTCCTTCTGCATGAGGCAGCGGAACCGGAAGTTTTGTTGCTTTTATTCCTGACCCCAGATCTGTTCCTGACTTCGGCTCTGCTTATGATTTGGTGCCTCACTGCCCACCTAATGATGACTCGGGCTATTTCTGTGACCACACTTCTACCTCTGATCCTGGCAGTCTTTTCTACTGAAGTGCTCATCTGGCTGTTCACTGTACCTCTCGCTGAGAGTTCTAACAAGCATGCGTCCTGAACCTGCAACATAAGTGGAGTGCCCCTTTAATCTAATCTGGTTTCCTGGACGCAGCTACTGTTCTTGTCCTGATGTTCCACCTGCTTCCCAGGATCTCCTACTCCAACTGCAAGTTTTACTATCAACACCTGCTGGCACTCCTGTGACCCCTGTCCCTCGGTACCCTCTGTTCCACTCTCAGTGGGACCAGGGCTGTAGATATAGGAGGGGTAAACCTCGTCATATCAATCTCCTATCAGGCACAGCTTCTGTAGTTTCTACTACACTTCTAGTTGTGTACACAGTATAAACCTATTGGGTTTATAGTGTTTCCATCAGCTGTTTTTACATGTTGTGAAGGCTGCCAGGAGCTTATGTGCTGTGAAGATCTGACTACCAAGAAGGTAAATTAAATATATAACAAAACTTATGTTATCTGCATTATTTTTACAGTACTTGCTTACATAATAAGTAAGTACCTATAAGTGGTCCTTATAAGGACCATTACTTATTTGGTCATTATACAGCAATATCGTTCAGGAACCATTACAATTCCAAAGACCTCTGATGCAGTAGATACTGAGAATGTAAGCAAGGTAAACTCTTTATTTGGGATTACTCTATAGTTGGGTGTCTTGGAGGCACTGGAAATGGCGGAATGATTCACTTTTGAATGTATCCTAGTGTTTTTTATGTACTTTAATAGACCTGCCAGCAGGGCCGGACTGGCCTACCGGGATACCGGGACATTTCCCGGTATGCTGCCTGCCCTGGGGCTGCTTTTATCTATAGTGTGGCTACAGCACAGCGCTCCCCTCCCTCCTCCTCCTCCTCCAAGTTGTCACACACAGCAGGAGGCTGCTGTGTCACGGAGCTGTTACTGTGCCCTTGTTGCAACCTCATTGTGCCCTCATAGCAGCCTTACTGTGTCCATAATTGCCACTTTACCATGCCCATCATTTCAGCCTCACCATGCCCATCATTGCCGCCTTACCATGCCCATCATTGTCGCCTTACTGTGCCCTCATTGCAGCCTCACCATGCCCTCATTGCAGCCTTACTGTGTCCATCATTGTCACCTTACTGTGTCCTCATTGCAGCCTCACTATCGTTGCAGCCTTACTGTGCCCATCATTGTAGCCTCACATGCCCATCATTGCAGCCTCACCGTGCCCATCATTGCCGCCTTACTGTGCCCATCATTGCCGCCTTATTGTGCGCTCAGTGCAGTCTCACCATGCCCTCATTGCAGCCTTACTGTGCCCATCATTGCCACCTTACCGTGCCCTCATTGCAGCCTTACTGTGCCCATCATTGCTGCCTAACTGTGCCCATCATTGCAGCCTCACCATGCCCTCATTGCAGCCTTACTGTGTCCTCAATACAGCCTTAACATCATTGCAGCCTTAGTGCCTGGATTACACACAGCAGTCAGCAGGCATCTCCCGCTGTGTCACAGAGCTGTGAAATGTTCGGCTGTGCTATGACAAAAATTCTTCCTCCTCCTAGACCAGCCCGTGTGATAGACGCAAAGTTCAGTCTATCACATGAGCTGGTCTAGGAGGAGGGCAGGACTTTTGTCATAGTGCAGCTGAACATTTCACAGCTCTGTGACACAGCAGGAGATGCCTGCTGACTGCTGGGTGTAATCCAGGCACTAAGGCTGCAACAATGTTAAGGCTGTATTGAGGACACAGTAAGGCTGCAATGAGGGCATGGTGAGGCTGCAATGATGGCACAGTAAGGTGGCAATGATGGGCACAGTAAGGGTGCAATGAGGGCACGGTAAGGTGGCAATGATGGGCACAGTAAGGCTGCAATGAGGGCATTGTGAGACTGCACTGAGCGCACAGTAAGGCGGCAATGATGGGCACAGTAAGGCGGCAATGATGGGCACGGTGAGGCTGCAATGCTGGGCATGTGAGGCTGCAATGATGGGCACAGTAAGGCTGCAATGATAGTGAGGCTGCAATGAGGGCACAGTAAGGTGACAATGATGGGCACAGTAAGGCTGCAATGAGGGCATGGTGAGGCTGCAATGAGGGCACAGTAAGGTGACAATGATGGGCATGGTAAGGCGGCAATGATGGGCATGGTGAGGCTGAAATGATGGGCACGGTAAAGTGGCAATGATGGACACAGTAAGGCTGCTATGAGGGCACAATGAGGCTGCAACGAGGGCACAGTAAGGCAGCAATGATGGGCACAGTAAGGCGGCAATGATGGGAATGGTGAGGCTGCAATGATGGGCACGATGAGGCTGAAATGATGGACACAGTAAGGATGCCATTAGGGCATGGTAGGGCGGCAATGATGGGCACAGTAAGGCAGCAATGATGGGCACAGTAAGGCTGAAATGAGGGCACGGTGAGGCTGCAGTGATGGGCACAGTAAGACTGCAATGAGGACACAGTAAGGTGACAATGATGGGCACAGTAAGGCTGCAATGAGGGCACGGTAAAGTGGCAATGATGGACACAGTAAGGCTGCTATGAGGGCACAATGATGCTGCAATGAGGGCACAGTAAGGTGGCAATGATGGGAACGGTGAGGCTGCAATGATGGGCATGGTGAGGCTGCAATGATGGGCACAGTAAGGCTACAATGAGGGCACGGTAAGGCGACAATGATGGGCACAGTAAGGCTGCAATGAGGGCAAGGCAAGGTGGCAATGATGGACACAGTAAGGCTGCCATGAGGGCACAGTGAGGCTGCAATGAGGGCACAGTAAGGCTGCAATGATGGGCATAGTAAGGTGGCAATCATGGGCATGATGAGGCTGCAATGATGGGCACGATGAGGCTGCAATGATGGGCACGGTAAGGCTGCAATGAGGGCACGGTAAGGTGGCAATGATGGGCACAATAAGCCTGCAATGAGGGCACAGTGAGGCTGCAATGAGGGCACAGTAAGGCAGCAATGATGGGCACAGTGAGGCAGCAATGATGGGCACGGTGAGGCTGTAATGATGGGCACAGTAAGGCAGCAATGATGATGAGGCTGCAATGAGAGCACAGTAAGGCGGAAATAATAGGCACAGCGAGGCTGCAATGATGGGCATGTGAGGCAGAAATGATGGGCTTGTGAGGCTGCAATGATGGGCACAGAAAGGCTGCAATGAGGGCACGGTAAGGCGGCAATGATGGGCACGGTGAGGCTGCAATGATGGGCATGTGAGGCTGCAATGATGGGCATGTGAGGCTGCAATGATGGGCACATTCACACCTGAGACCTTGTAACACTAACGAGTCACATGACACCGGGGAGGAAAAATTGATAATTGGGTCCAATTTGGACATTTTCACTCAGGGGTGTACTCACTTTTGTTGCCAGCGGTTTAGACATTAATGGCTGTGTGTTGAGTTATTTTGAGGGGACAGCAAGTTTACACTGTTATACAAACTGTACACTCACTACTTTACATTGTAGCTCTATCTATATATAATACGCTCTTCAAATGTGCTTTAAAATGCATGGTTTTCCCGTTCATGAACAAGAAAATAATGACATTGGGTTGGTATAATAATGCTATGAGGCTGGTATGAAATTATTTCCAGGGCTGGTTTTTATTCCCAGTTCGGCCCTGCCATGCCAGTTCCTATAAGCCCTGCACTAATCCCTTCTGCAATTTGTCAGCAGCCTTCCCTATGTTTTCCCTATCGCAGCAAGTGCATATTGTCAATAAAACTGCTGTGAGAGGGGCTGGCTTATCCAAACCCCCCTTGCTGACCTAAGTTCAAAGGTGGGGTGATGCATTATGGTTACAAAGAATTTTGCCTGGCAAATTCCGGCATTAGTTTGATGGGACCCAGAGCATCAAACATGCAGGGTTCACCTTGAACCCATGGTGGTGGTGGACCTGAACCTCATACCTTAAAGTGGTTCTAAGGGCTCAAGGTTTTTACCTTTCATGCATTCTATGCATGAAGGTAAAAAACCTTCTATGTGTAGCAGCCCCCCCCAGCCCCCCTAATACTTACCTGAGCCCCATCTCAATCTAGAGATGTGCACGAGAGCCTAGGCTCTCATTGTCTAAGGCAGCAGCAGGAGCCATTGGCTCGGCCTGCTGTCAATCACAGCCAGTGAGCAATCAGAAGAGGGAGGGTGGGTCTGAGCCACATCTCTGTGTGTGAATGGACATGCAGAGCTGCAGCTTGGGAGCAAGCTTGCTTGGGTGCCCCAGAGCAAGTTGCTTGCTCTGGAGGCGCTTTGTAGGAGGGAGGGGCCAGGAGGGCCAGCGGGGGGGGGGGGGGCTGAGAAGTGCAGGATCCAGGCTGCTCTGTGCAAAACCACTGCACAAAGCAGGTGAGTATAACATGTTTGTTTTTTTGTTTTTTTGTTTTTGTTTTTTTAAAAGAAGACTTTAATACTACTTTAATATCAAGCAACAAAAAAATATATGTTTTGTACATTAGACTTCTTATTTTTCTTATTTTTCCTTTATAATCCTGTAGTACATTTCTACATTCTGGTGTGCTTCCTATAGGAAGAAGCACTTAAATCCTCCTGCCAGCTTCTGGCAAACAAATAAGTATTTTTCCTTATCTGCCTTATTCAATAAATAGAGCAAGGATGATGCACTAAACTGTCAAAACCTATAACAGCATCCAGAATTAAGTTTACAACATAAATTCAAATAGGTTACAATTTTTAAATTGTGTACTGTTTTATTCAATAAGGTTTTATTCCCTCTTTATTGTGATTTCACCTTTTGTGGACAAAAATAATACCCATCCTGTCTGATCATTCTATTTAATAAAATTGGCATTGTATTTACACTTACTGGTCAGGTGAGTAAAATGACAGCTAAGTGGCACACATACTCTATACCCTGTGGTTGATGGAACCCCTAACAGAAAATGCAAAGCACCTTTTAGTTTTGTGACTTGGTTGAAAAGAAGACACATTTGTTTGCTCAAGGGTTAAAATATGGCATTGTTCTTCATAATAAGTACTGTATATACTCAAGTATAAGCCGACCCGAATATAAGCTGAGGCACCCAGTTTTACCACTAAAAACTGGGAAAACGTATTGACCCGAGTATAAGCCTAGGGTGAGAAATGCAGCAGCTACTGTAAGTGTAAAAGATGGTCAACAGTGCCCATCTGCAGCCTCACTGTGCCCATTTGCAGCCTCACTGTGCCATTTGCATGTCTCACTGTGCCATCTCCCTGCCTCACTGTGTCCATCTGTATGCCTCACTGTGCCCATTTGCATGCCTCACTGTGTCATCTGCATGCCTCACTGTGCCATCTGCATGCTTCACTGTGCCATCTCCCTGCCTCACTGTGTCCATCTGCAGCCTCATGTACCTGACCTCCAGAACACCGTCTAGTCTGCAGCCGTCCAGTGTAACAAAGCCCCATCCTTCTCCCTGTCCTCATTCGTGATGGAACACTGATTCGGTTTCCCAGTGGTGAGTCAGTGTTCCACCTATCAAGGATGAGGACGAGGAGAAGGCAGGGCTTTGTTACACTGGACGGCTGCCGACTAGACTGCATGTCACAGCGCCTGGAGATCAGGTGCCTCAGGCTGCAGATGGGCACAATGAGGCAGGGAAGCTCGAGTATAAGCCGAGGGGGCATTTTCAGCACAAAAAAATGCGCTGAAAAACTCGGCCTATACGCGAGTATATACAATAAGTCAATGCAAGAAAGTTGGAAGAACAAAGGAAGCAAAATATGGAAATAGTTTATTATGTTCTTGATTGAGTGTAGCAGCCAGTTAGAAATCTTCCTATATTTTCTCATTTACAGTAGATATATAGGATTGGAATCTGATTAGGAGCTGTAGCAACATTTAGCTTGAATTTAGGTAAATCAACCTTTAAAGGGGTTGTAAAGGTAAGTTGTTTAAAAATAAATAAATAACAAACATGTCTATACTTACCTACTCTGTTCAATGGAATCGCAGAGAGCAGGTGGGAACCTCCTCTTTTTAGGTCCCCCTCTGGCACTCCTGGCCCCTCCTCTCTGGTCAATGCCTCTATGGGAAGCTGCTTCCCATGGGGGCACTCATTCATGCTTGCACCCAAGTCTACAGACTCACACACAGACAGTGGGACTCAGCCCCCCGCTCACTCGTCACTGGCTTGGATATACAGCACCTGGAGCCAATGGCTCCCGGTGCCCCAGCAAAGCCAGCGAGATCTGGAAGTGAGGGGAGAAAAGATCTGCAGACGTGCACGGTGCTGGATCAAATGAGGTCTCAGGTAAGTAAAGGGAGACAGAGGGGGTGATGCTGACACCTAAACATTTTTTACCTTAATGCAAGGAATACAATAAGGTAAAAAAGTTTAGACTTTACAACCCCTTTAAGCTTCTCTGGAGAAATCTATATGAACCAGAGCTACACAGTAATTTAACATATATCATACAGTATATCCCTCAAAACAGTCAATTAAAAAATCAATCAGACAGCAATAGTTGAAAACTTGGATGACATGACAAGCAGGGACCAACATTTTAACTTATACTGTATGCAGAGTGCAGAACTCTGAATAATCAATTATTATTATTAACAGAGAAAACTGTTTTTTTTTTTTTTTTGCAATTTTGGTATTCTCAAATTGGGCTCCAAAGTTTGGAGATTTCGAAGTGCTTTGGGAGGGAAGAAATTTCTAACCCAATGTCCAGGTCTTGCAGAAGATCAGCAGGCTGAGTGTGCAGGCATGCACAGCCCTTATAATGATAGGCTTGGACATAGCTCGGGTGTGTGTTCTTCTTAGAACACAGAGGTGCTCTACTGAAGAGACAGTGGCACTGCTGAAGAGTGAGCCAGGTGGCTGTGCATTTTCTGTTACCTGTTGGTGAAAATCTTCTGCATGGGCAACTGTTTGTGGACTTTTCTGTTTGTTTAATAAAAGTGGGTAGGCAAGCCTTTAAAACCACAATTCGGAAAGGTGTGGACTAACTAAAGTGTACTTCTACCACTGAGCTGAATTTCCCAGATATCACAAATGGTGCTTGGATGTGGGCAAAGCAAGCAATGGAATCATCTGGATCCTCATGCAGAAATGAGTACCTGTCAGTAACTATTTGTGCCTGTGCAGAGAAACTAGAAAACAGGCATTGCATGCAGTAGGTGGTGTACCTGCAAAAGGAGAGAGAAAAGCTCAGCTGAGATTTGGACATCTAACTTCTTGCAGCCCAGGCTACCTTCTGATGAGATTCTGTTAGATTCCTAACAGAAATCAAAAGAGTTACTACATGGAGGTCATGGCCTAGAAACTGGTGGTCAGAGTTGCTACAGTCTGTACTACTGAGACAGTTCTAGGTAACCTACCATCAGATGGACCGATGCCAGGATGATTATCACTGAAACAAAGCCATGATCCTGTTGCAAGAGAACACCTGTTGGGAATGGCAATGCAAGCAATGCTTTGGTAAGGGGAAGGTATATCACAGGGAGGCCAGGGCAGACAAGCAACGACTCAGAAAAGTGTGAAATCTCTAACTCAGTATCCAGGTCTTGCAGAAGTAATTATAATGATAGGCTTGAGCATAACTCAGGGCTCCCTTTTTAGGACAGGTGCGTGTTCCTGTTTGCAGTCTCCTGTTAGGTGCTTTACTCAAGAGACTGCGCTCTATGTTGGAGAGATTCCATGTCCTACAGGCTCAGAGAGTTGAGGCGGCTGAGTAATTCTGGGAGACTGAGAGAGAGTAGTGTTGATGAAAAGTGAGCAGGTGGTTCGACATTTTCTGTTAACGGTTTTTGTTGCTGAAAATTCTCTGTGTGGGCAACTGTTTGTGGACTTTTCTTTTCCTTTGTTTATTAAACGGCTGACAATTCTTTAAAACCAGAGTTCAGATGGTGTGGAAATGCAGTCTGCTCACATAATTTGTAATAAAAACACCTTTGCCATTCTGAAGCTTCCCTCCAACCACTTTGCATATTATTTTATATATACTGTGATTCTGTACCTGGCAAATATGCTGCAGAAATCTCCCTCCACTAAGTCTGGCAGCATCCATTTTAACTAAGCAGCTGGAGCTGCTGCCTGTTCACTTCCTAGATTTATACAGACACACAGAGGCACACCTCCAGCTCTGCAGCCCTGCATCTCTCATTGACCCTCTTATGACTCATCCCCCCTCCCTTCCTGGCAAACACTCATGAGAGTGAGTGAGAGAGCTGTGCATGATGTCATAAGCCTAGGCTTTGTACCAGACAAGAAACAGGAAGCGGGCTGTATAAGGTATTTATTGGCAGAAAAAAAAATGTTTTACAAAGTTAAAATAACAAGGGCAGACAATTTAATAGATGGAAAGATGAAAAAAGTGACTGAAGGTCCGCTTTAAGAATCCTTCTAGAACTGAGCTGAATCCCCCAATATCCCAATGATCATGTATGTGTAGAAAATGGTAAATCAGTTCCTCTCCTTAGCAGATGGCACTCCCCCATGTTCTGGTGGTAGACTGTTTCTTAGTGTCCTCACATCTATTGCAGAAATATGGACCCTGTATTGGTTTTGATGATGTCAGAGGACCTTAGATCAACAGAGAAATGGGGAAAAGAGGCTTCAGGAACCAGTCTAGCAGCAGAGAGAAGCCTGCAGGAGCAGAGGATTATTTAAGTAAAACTGCTTTACCATCCCCTAGGCAAACATGAGCAGTTGGCCATTACAGTAGGGGTACAGCCCCACTGCAAAGGAAGGAG
The DNA here is from genome assembly GCF_042186555.1 of Aquarana catesbeiana. Classification (NCBI taxonomy): domain Eukaryota; kingdom Metazoa; phylum Chordata; class Amphibia; order Anura; family Ranidae; genus Aquarana; species Aquarana catesbeiana. The sequence continues at coordinate 213,274,418 of NC_133327.1, forward strand.
TGTAGGTTTCCTGGAGTTGGGCTTTGATTTACTCACCCTTATTCAACAATATTCAGACCTCATTTACAGGCTATTCAAACCCAGAAAAAATATTGTTTCAGGCTAAGAACTTTTTCAGCAAGTACAGACTATTCCTTTTCAATCTTACCAGAAATTCAATGTGCTGGTCAACTGTGAGCTGGAAAAATATATCTTATCTTTCTATAGTAAACTATTTATCCCCCCCATGTAATGAAGTTGACCAAAGGTAATTATTAAAAGTCTATCCCGAGTGACAACCATGGTTCCTTCCATAGATACAGTGGAGGACTAAGCATAGCCACCCAGGGACAAGAAATGTGTTATTGCCAGTTAAAATAAATGAAACAAAGAGTCTGAAAAAAGAAAGCAAATACAATCATCCATTCTAAGAACAGGTAAGATGCAATACATGAACTTTTAGTTTTTGGGTTTATATATGATTTAAAGTGGATGTAAACCCGAAATTGTTTTTTTTTTTTTAATTAAGGCTTGCCCCTTGTACAGTACCTGTCAGGAACTATTTGTGCCTGTGCAGAGCAATTAGAAAACAGGCACTGCATGCAAAAGGAGAGAGAAAAGCTCAGCTGAGATTTGGACATCTAACTTCTTACAGCCCAAGCTACCTTCTGAAGAGATTTCATGTCATTTGTGCCCAGTCTTGCCACAAAGAGTTAATCCATCTCTGAGCAATCCTCTTATCTTTTTTCAGTGAGATAAAAATGGACAGAGAGAGAAATAGATGTCTGTTTCTCCCCCTTGCTGTGAGTGACAGGTGATTTACATATCTCATGCACAAGTATGAGAGAAGCATTCTGCATACATTTTTTGTATTTCAGATGTACCTCAACATGATTGGGCATGCTGAAGACATGTGGTGACTTTGCTGGGTTTTGACTGCATGTTAGTGATCATGGGGCATAATCCACAAGACCAGCAAAAGTTCAGTATAAGAAATATCGATGCCTGGCCAAGGGGAGTGTAGAGGTGGGCGGGGAGTCTACTGACATCACAACTCACTCACTGAGCTCCAGACAACAGACCCACCCACAGAATCTGCAGTTTTTAGGGTCTTATAACAGACAGAGAGGAGACATTTGCCAGGTAAGGATACATGCAGGAGGCATGTATATCCTTATAGATAACCACTATGGCAGTAGTTTAGAAAGGAGGAGAGTGGGTTTACATCCACTTTAACCACTTGCCGACCGGGCCATAGTCGAAAGACGGCTGCAGCGCGGTCGGCTAGTTCTGGATGGACGTCTGTGGGACGTCCTCCCAGAATACTGCTCTCGCGCGCCCCCTGGGGCGCGCACCCGAGAACTTCCGTGACCGCCGGGTCCAGAGGCTGATCGCGGCCGTTTACCATGTGATCGCTCCGTCAAATGACGGAGCGATCACATGTCAACAGACCGGCGTCATGTCATGACGCCGGTTCCTCCCTCCCCTCTCTGTACCGATCTGTACAGTGCAAGGGGAGAGGGGGAGGGATCGGATGGCAGCACTGCTGTGGGCTGCATGTGTAGTGCCCACAGCGGTGCTCAGTGACAATTGCAGTCACATCCATCCATCCCTCCATGCTCAGCCATCCCTGCAATACTCTGCATAATACCCCGCAATACTCTGTGTAATATCCCACAATACTCTGCGTAATACCCCGCAATACTCTGCATAATACCCCGCAATACTCTGCATAATACCCCGCAATACTCTGCATTATACCCCGCAATACTCTGCATAATACCCCGCAATACTCTGCATAATACCCCGCAATACTCTGCATAAATACCCCACAATACTCTGCATTATACCCCGCAATACTCTGCATTATACCCCGCAATACTCTGCATAATACCCCGCAATACTCTGCATTATACCCCGCAATACTCTGCATAATACCCCGCAATACTCTGCATAATACCCCGCAATACTCTGCAATATGCCCAGCAATACTCTGCAATATACCCAGCAATATACCCTGCACTACTCCGCAATACTCTGCAATACCCCGCAATTTTTAACCAGTTCCCGCCCACAGTCATATGACGTCCTTGACTTTGTGCGGGGATATCTGAATGATGGGTGCAGCTACAGGCATCATTCAGATATCAGCTTTTTCAGCCGGCGATTTCCTACACCATAAGAATGATCATAGTGGCTGTTACACTGCTTGATCGTTCTTACGGGAGGCGAGAGGGGACGCCCCCCCCTTTCCGCCACCCTCCGGTGCTTCTACCAACTCACTGCTACGATCGAAGCCAAGATCGTTTTTTTTTTTTTTTTAATTTCAGGCTTCCCAGCCTAGAGGTGAGATGTGAGGTCTTATTGACCCCATATCTCACTGTAAAGAGGACCTGTCATGCCATATTCCTATTACAAGGATGTTTACATTCCTTGTAATAGAAATAAAAGTGATCAAAAATTTTTTTTGGGGGGGGGGAAAGTGTCAAACTAAAATAAATAAAGTAAAATAAACAATAAAAAAAAAAAAAAATGTTTAAAGCGCCCACATTCGTGTGCTCGCATGCAGAAGCGAACACATATGTAAGTCCCGCCCACATATGAAAACGGTGTTCAAACCACACATGTGAGGTATCACTGCGAACATTAGAGCGAGAGCAATAATTTTGGCCCTAGACCTCCTCTGTAACTCAACACATGTAACCAGTAAAAAATTTTAAAGCGTCACCTATGGAGATTTTTAAGTAGCGACGTTTGGCACCATTCCACAAGAGTGTGCAATTTTGAAGGGTGACATTTTAGGTATCTATTTACTCAGCGTAACTTCATCTTTCACATTATGCAAAAACATTGGGCTAACTTTACTGTTTTATTTTTTTTTAAAGCACAAAACTGTTTTTTTTCCAAAAAAAAAGCGTTCGAAAAATTGCTGCGCAAATACCGTGCAAGATAAAAAGTTGCAACAACCGCCATTGTATTCTCTAGGGTCTTTGCTAAAAAAATATATATAATGTTTTGGGGTTCTATGTAATTTTCTAGCAAATAAATTATTATTTTTACATGTAGGAGAGAAATATAAGAATTGGCCTGGGTGCTCCAGAATGCCTGGAGGTGCTCCGTGCATGTTGGGCCTCTGTATGTGGCCACGCTGTGTAAAAGTCTCACACATGTAGTATCGCCATACTCGGGAGTAATAGCAGAATGTGTTTTGGGGTGTAATTTGTGGTATGCATATGCGGTGTGTGAGAAATAACCTGCTAATATGACAATTTTGGGAAAAAAAAAAGAAAAAAAAAATCTTGATTTTGCAAAGAATTGTGGGAAAAGATGACAATTTCAAAAAAACTCACCATGCATCTTTCTAAATACCTTGGAATGTCTTCTTTCCAAATAGGGGTCATTTGGGGGGTATTTGTACTTTTCTGGCATGTTAGGGTCTCAAGAAATTAGATAGGCCGTCAGCACTTCAGGTGTGATCAATTTTCAGATATTGGCACCATAGCATTTGGACTCTCTAACATTCACAAAGACCAAATAATATACACCAAGTTGTACTTATTTTTACCAAAGATATGTAGCAGTATAAATTTTGGCCAAAATTTACAAAGAAAAATTACTAATTTGCTAAATTTTATAACAGAAACAAAGAAAAATTCATTTTTTTTACCAAATTTTCAGTCTTTTTTCTTTTATAGCGCAAAAAATAAAAAACCCAACGGTGATTAAATACCACCAAAAGAAATATCTATTTGTGTGAAAAAAAGGACAAAAATTTCATATGGGTACAGTATTGTATGACTGAGTAATTGTCATTCAAAGTGTGAGAGCACCGAAAGCTGAAAATTGGTCTGGTTAGGAAGGGGGTTTAAGTGCCCAGTGGTCAAGTGGTTAAACTGATTACAGTGTAAATTTTCAGCATAACAGCCAAAACAGTATGTGGAGTAAAGACCTTATAATCAAAGATTACCGTCAACAGACGTGTTATGATATTATTGTACATGCATGTTCAGAAAGTCATCTCTTGTACTGAAAGCTCACAAAGCAAAACCCATTATGCCCCGCAGAGTAACATCCAGTCATCAATCAAAATCACTAAAACAATTAAAGCTAGACATGTTTTTTGCACTATCATTACCTGAAGGAGCTATTACTCATAATTATCTTATGATTAAAGTGGAGTAGTTATGCTTGACTCTATTATCACAGGCATTGTAGGTGTGACTGCAATTTGCTGTGTCCCTGGTGTCTCCGAGCTATGATGAAAACAAGGGAAAATGTTAATAAAATATGTATTCAGCACATTTTGCAGTGCACAACGTGCAATTATTTCCTGTTTTAGTGCCTAAAACTTTTCAGAAGTTTCATGCAACTAGCAGGAGAAGGGGTGTTAAATTTTAACTTTACGCTGTTTTGGCAGTTTTTTTCCCTTGGCAACAAGGAAATATGTTATAGCACAGTTATACGTTTAGAAAATTAACTGACTGGAGGGCAGAGCTAGTGCAGAAGGATTAGCAGAATTTTTTTTAGTCTCAACAGTCATTAACAGCTAATACACATAAACTATCCCAATGCAGACATATGGTTATCTGTTTTGTATATTAATAAAGCAAGTAAAACAATATAGCAATTATGATTCCTAAAGTAGGTAACTGAGCACTGTTAATTATATCTTTTTTTTTTGGCCAATTTCATAACTGTTTCCCGTTTAGCTTCTTGTTTGTTTATGAACTTATAGGTAACCTTTTGCATATAAAGTAAACAGATTACATTATTATTTTGCTTCATCTTTCAGTTTTTATTAAAGGGACACTAAACTCTAGTTTAGTAGTGTTATAGTCTAGTTTAGTTTCTAGTTTTCCTTTTTTTTCTGCTGCTGTGATCTAACTTCATGTTAGAGGGTGGCTATATCCGTTCTCCATGGTCCCACTTAGCGGCAAGAATGACAAGTGTCATTATAATGGGGGATTTTAATTATCCAGACATAGAGTGGATGGAAGGAACCACGCATTCATCTCAGGCTCGCCAGTTCCTAAATGTCTTGGAAGGATGCGCTGTAACTGGAGAGAGCCCAGAGAAGGGCAACAAAATGAATAAAGGGACTGGAGTACCTTAGTTATGAGGAAAGGTTACGAGCACTGAACTTGTTCTCTCTGGAGAGGAGACACTTGAGAGGGGATATGATTTCAAATTATAAATACTGTACTGGTGACTAGGGATGAGCTTCGTGTTCAAATTGAACGCATGTTCGACTCGAACATCGCCTGTTCGGTCGTTCGCCGAATTACGAACGATATGGGCCATTCGCGCCAAATTCGAGTGGCGCATCACGGCCCATAATTCACTGCGGCATCGCAGTGCATTGCTGGCTGATGATTGGCCAAGCATGCACTATGACCCACATGCTTGGCCAATCACAGTGCTGTCTGTACAGAGAGCCATAATTGGCCTAAGCCAGGGTGGCTTTGGCCAATTATGGCTCAGGGGGTTTAGTACACGCCCCACACTATATAAGGCCGCCTGCACGGCAGTCCATTTTAGTGTGTTCCAGCATTGAGAGAGAGATAGATAGACAGAGAGACAGTGCCATTTGATTTAAGTTAGATAGAGTAGGCAGGCGAGTCAGCTGCACTTACAGTGTATTGTGTATATATATACATCCTAGGTGTGTATATATATATATATATATATATATATATATATATATATATATATATATATATATACACTGTATTCAGTTTAGCTAAATCTATTCCTGTTATTCTCTTCCTACTACTGACAGGCAGGCAGGTGTTTTTACAGTATTTACAGCTACCTGAAGAAAATTGCTGGTGTTCTTCTGATCCTATTAGTCCTATTAGCTACAGTATTTACAGTTAGTGTAGTGCGTCCTCTGCACAGTGTGCACCTAAAGCTATCTGAAGAAAATTAGTGGTGTTCTTCTGATCCTATTAGTACAGTACCGCAGGCAGCTGCAGTATTTATGCCCTGTACACACGGTCGAACATTGATCGGACATTCCGACAACAAAATCTATGGATTTTTTCCGACGGATGTTGGCTCAAACATGTCTTGCATACACACGGTCACACAAAGTTGTCGGAAAATCCGATCGTTCTGAACGCGGTGACAAAAAACACGCACGTTGGGACTATAAATGGGGCAGTAGCCAATAGCTTTTGTCTCTTAATTTATTCTGAGCATGCGTGGCACTTTGTGCGTTGGATTTGTGTACACACGATCGGAATTTCCGACAATGGATTTTGTTGTCGGAAAATTTTATAGCAAGCTCTCAAACTTTGTGTGTCGGAAATTCTGATGGAAAATGTGTGATGGAGCCTACACACGGTTGGAATTTCTGACAACAAGGTCCTATCACACATTTTCCGTCGGAAAATCCGACCGTGTGTACAAGGCATTAGTGTAGTGCGTCCTCTGCACAGTGTGCACCTAAAGCTACCTGAAGAAAATTAGTGGTGTTCTTCTGATCCTATTAGTACAGTACCACAGGCAGCTGTAGTATTTAAAAGTTAGTGTAGTGCGTCCTCTGCACAGTGGGCACCTAAAGCTACCTGAAGAAAATTAGTGGTGTTCTTCTGATCTTATTGGTACAGTACCGCAGGCAGCTGCAGTATTTACAAGTTAGTTTAGTGCATCCTCTGCACAGTGTGCACCTAAAGCTACCTAAACAAAATTAGTGGTGTTCTTCTGATCCTATTAGTACAGTACCGCAGGCAGCTGCAGTATTTACACGTTAGTGTAGTACGTCCTCTGCACAGTGTGCACCTAAAGCTACCTGAAGAAAATTAGTGGTGTTCTTCTGATCCTATTAATAGCACAGGCAGGCAGCTACAGTATTTACAGTTAGTGTACTGCATCCTCTGCACAGTGTGCACCTAAAACTACCTGAAGACAATTGCTGTTGTTCTGCTCCTATTAATACCACAGACAGGCAGCTACAGTATTTACAGTTAGTGTACTGTGTCCTCTGCACAGTGTGCACCTAAAGCTACCTGAAGAAAATTAGTGGTGTTCTTCTGATCCTATTAATACCACAGGCAGGCAGCTACAGCATTTACAGTTAGTGAAGTGCGTCCTCTGCACAGTGTGCACCTAAAGCTACCTGGAGTCAATTGCTGTTGTTCTGCTCCTATTAATACCACAGGCAGGCAGCTACAGTATTTACAGTTAGTGTACTTTGTCCTCTGCACAGTGTGCACCTAAAGCTACCTGTATAAAATTGCTGGTGTTCTTCTGATCCTATATTAATACCACAGGCAGGCAGCTACAGTATTTACAGTTAGTGTACTGTGACCTCTGCACAGTGTGCACCTAAAGCTACCTGAAGAAAATTAGTGGTGTTCTTCTGATCCTATTAATACCACAGGCAGGTAGCTACAGTATTTACAGTTAGTGTACTGTGTCCTCTGCACAGTGTGCACCTAAAGCTACCTGAAGAAAATTAGTGGTGTTCTTCTGATCCTATTAATACCACAGGCAGGCAGCTACAGCATTTACAGTTAGTGAAGTGCGTCCTCTGCACAGTGTGCACCTAAAGCTACCTGGAGTCAATTGCTGTTGTTCTGCTCCTATTAATACCACAGGCAGGCAGCTACAGTATTTACAGTTAGTGTACTTTGTCCTCTGTACAGTGTGCACCTAAAGCTACCTGAATAAAATTGCTGGTGTTCTTCTGATCCTATATTAATACCACAGGCAGGCAGCTACAGTATTTACAGTTAGTGTACTGTGACCTCTGCACAGTGTGCACCTAAAGCTACCTGAAGAAAATTAGTGGTGTTCTTCTGATCCTATTAATACCACAGGCAGGCAGCTACAGTATTTACAGTTAGTGTACTGCGTCCTCTGCACAGTGTGCACCTAAAGCTACCTGAAGAATATTGCTGTTGTTCTGCTCCTATTAATACCACAGACAGGCAGCTACAGTATTTACAGTTAGTGTACTGTGTCCTCTGCACAGTGTGCACCTAAAGCTACCTGAAGAATATTAGTGGTGTTCTTCTGATCCTATTAATACCACAGGCAGACAGCTACAGCATTTACAGTTAGTGTAGTGCGTCCTCTGCACAGTGTGCACCTAAAGCTACCTGGAGACAATTGCTGCTGTTCTGCTCCTATTAATACCACAGGCAGGCAGCTACAGTATGTACAGTTAGTGTACTGTTTCCTCTGCATAGTGTGCACCTAAAGCTACCTGAATAAAATTGGTGGGGGGCGTGGCTTGGCCGAGCTAGGAGATGGCTGCCTGAGAGAACAGCTCCCGCCGTTGCATTCTTTTCAACAGTCATACCGGAGGTAAATATCGCTATACCTGTCAGTGATACGATGGGAACAGCCTCCCGACACACTTCTATCTCACGGTCCCGCTCACCCCACGAAACCCCTGGGAATTCAAACCAAAACATCCCTGACATGTTCAGGGTGCAGAGAAGCAACATGGCGTCGTCCCGTCATGACTCCTCACAGACCTCAGCAGCACAGCTTGCGGGACAGTTCTCCACATCACAGATATCACCCCCTCTAACCACGGGTCCACAGGTTAATCCGCAACCACCATCCCTCAACATACATGATCTGAGGGCGATTGCTACCGACATCAAGGACACTCTTTCAGCCGCCATTGCGGAATTAAGAGTAGATATCCACACCCTGAACGACCGTGTTCTTGAAGTGGAAAAAACCACAGCGAAACATGACTTGGTACTCCGCAAAGCAACACGTCGGATAGACACGCATACCATGCAGCTACGAGAGACACAACGCCGCATTGAAGACCTTGACAACCGCGGTCGCAGACATAACCTCTGTCTGAGAGGCATGCCGGAGTCCATTGATGCGGATCACTTGACCTCTGCTGTGACTGAACTGTTCAATAACCTGCTGGAAAGGCCGCCTCAAACCTGCATAGAAATGGAGAGAATCCATAGGGCATTACGCCCCAAAGGCAGAGACAATGACCCACCCAGAGATATAATTTGTTGTCTTGTGGATTACAGGATCAAAGAAGATATCCTGAGACAAGCAAGGGTTAAACAACCGATACAACACAATGGCGCCCAGCTTCAGATTTTCCAGGACTTATCAGGAATCACACTACAGCAGCGCAGGGACCTGAAACCACTCGTAGATGAGTTACGCGCCAATGGGATTATATACCGCTGGAAATTTCCCTTCTGCCTGGCAGCTACCCATCTCGGCCGTACTGCATTCCTAAAAGTGCCTGAAGACCTGCCTCACTTCTGTGATAGCCTGGGGATACCTTTGGTTGAGGTACCAAACTGGTATGCGGACTTCCGACATCAGGCTGCAGGACGACATCCCATGCAGGAAGAACCGATGGAAGCACAGGATTCACGCTCACGCAGAAGGAGGTCTCCCTCCGGCATCAGATCGCACGCGGGACATCAAGGCTTTCAACAACGCCACAGTCCTACGGATTCCCCACGTTCTCGGAGAGCCCGTAGAGACTACTGATACCTGCCCTATTTAAGGCGGCCGCCGTGATTTCAGATTATATACTCCAGTTTCCACACTCCGTGATGACATACACCTATTCCGGTTCCTGTAGTTTTGCCAGAATATATGTTACCCACACTGTGAAACCCCCTATTCAGTTTCAGAGGTTGGTTACCTCAATCTCTTTTGCATAGAATTTTAACTGTATACTAGCACTGCACAGTCTCCTTCAGACAATGCACATTTCACTTTGCCTGAACTCTGTACCTGCCCGCAATGAGCTCTGGCTGCCAAATACTTCTGCATCACAGTTAACCAGCTCTGTGTGCTCTGACACTCTACTGTATACAGTGTACAACATACAGACATCTATCTATAGGCTGCGAACATCGTCAGTGCTTGTAACTGCAGATTCAAGTAGACTCAAGCCTCTAACCTAAACTCGATATTATAAACTATATATAATATGAGTAAAGATAACTGTCTTATGCTTCAACGGTAGTGGGCAGAATGCAAATCTCTCATATTACAGGTTGGTGTGTAAATTATACAAGTACAGCTGTACACAAAGATAGCTAATACTGTAAGGTATGTTGTTTGGTTAACCTATATCTCACTAGCTCCTCATATGCTGTGTGGACCACACATTTACACACAACGAGGGCGCCAAATTATATCCTATAAAATATACTATTCCTTCACACTGCATCCTCTCCTCTCCATTATTCCAAACACCTAATTGCTGCACCTCTCCAATATATAAGGCATTACCACGCCTTTAGAAAAGCATACTCTTTAATATTTTACCGGCCTATTCTTTTCACTGCAGAATACATGTGTGAATCACACTACCGGTTCATAATGGGTATCTCCCTTTGATGGTAGATGCATACGGAAGTGGACTGAATTCTAAGGTAAACTGATATAAATGAAGATACTGACAGGAGGAATGCATTTGCCACTGAGGATGACACCTCCAGAAAAAGGTTACCCTTGCACATATTTGCCTCGCACCACTCGTTCATACACATCTATATAAGAGATTTAGGCTGCTTGGAAACATCTCATTTTAAATGTGGAGAGAACAGGTGTCAGCAGAAAGAATGTGCCCAATTCTGGAGGAACGCATTTCAACTACAGTGCATGAGCTAGTATTTACACAGTAGTTCCACAGGTTTCACTGTTTATGTTTTTACGCTTATACTGGTCTCGCAGATTAGTTTGCTTTAGTTTGCTTTAATTGACTAATGGCATTATGTTATGTGTTCACCTGTCAATGAGCCCACACTTTACTATGGCTTGTGACAATACAGGTTACCCTCATGATATAACAACCCACTGAATGCACACTCACACACTGAACCTTACGATGTATCCCACTCACAACACACTGATTTAGACTGTATTCCTAAGCTAAGGGTTTCCTCTCTCATCTATATTACTCTCTACACTATACAAAGCTTTAGAGACTGATAACATGATTGAGGCTGATATAGTTGACATTATAATTTTAAACTATTGACCCGACCCCCTCCTTCTCTAGCACTAAGTAGAATGCAACGGCGGATTACCACCTTTCCGTACAACTCACAGTAGATCCGTAGCTCGATACAACCCAACCCCCACACAGTGCAGTGAAAAGGCTCAGGCTGGTATCTGATCCTTTTCACACTAACTGTGCACTGTATTTTTCTGACCTTTCTCGTCGTAGATAAGGTTAGTTACTTTCACCCTTCCCCATCCCTATACTTCCACTCTCCTCTATATAAACACACAGCTTCAGCCTAGGCTTTCCACCCCCATCGGAAGAACCACAGTCTCCCTATTTTAACTGAAAGTTTGATGCCCTACCACCAATACTAACATGGCAGATAATGACCATGCTATCTGCAAGAAGACAAACCATAGTGTGACACAAACTAATGTCCAAATAAGAATTGACTCCATAAACATCAGAGGCCTGAATACTCCCGAAAAACGATCACAACTGTTAAATTCTCTACACAAAAATAAAACACAAATCGCATTTATACAGGAAACTCATTTCCGTGCTGACAACGTACCCAAACTGGGGAACTATCGCTACCCTACAATGTACCATGCCTCCAATGTCTCTTCCAAAACAAAAGGGGTTGCTATACTAATCTCGAAACATTGTCCTTTGATAATCACAGAAACCATGCAAGACCCTAATGGTAGATACCTATTCCTTAAAGGAACATTACATAACAAGCCCATCACTCTCGTGAACATATATGCTCCTAACACTAAACAGGTTACATTTTTTAGAGAAACCTTACAATTGCTCATGGAATTCTTCTCTGGCATCCTTGTACTGGGTGGTGATTTCAATGTAACGCTAAACCCCCTCCAGGATTCCTCAACTGGCACAACATCCTTGCCGTATAGAGCTCTAAGAGCGATCAAACAACAGTTACAAGAGTTGACATTACATGATACGTGGCGCACACTTCACCCAAATGATAGAGATTTTACATTTTTTTCACCACCCCATAACAAGTATTCCAGAATCGATCACCTTTTTATCTCCCAAAATGACTTATCTTTTCTCAAACATGCGACCATAGACCCTATGATCCTTTCTGATCACAATCCCATTTCACTGACATTAAATATCCCGATGTCACGACCCTCACACTCGATATGGCGTTTAGACAACTCGCTATTGACAGACCTGGACACTACATCCAAAATTCATGACAGACTAGTCCACTACTTCAAAGAAAATGCCACTGAGGAAACAAACCCATCCATCGTATGGGCTGCACATAAGTGTGTAATAAGAGGTGAATTAATCTCAATAGCTGCATCCAAAAATAAACAACGAAAAGCCCATATAACATCCTTAACCTCCAAAATACATGCCCTTGAAAGGCTTCACAAAGCATCCCTGGCCACTAAATCACTTACAGAACTTCTGCAAGCGAGGGAAGAACTTAGAGAGGAATTGCGTAAATCACTGAGACGCAAATACATTTTCACCCAAAAATTATATTATGAATGTGGCAAAAAACACGGGTAAGTTAATGGCTAACGCCCTGCAACGTAGAAAGGCAGCTTTGACCATTCACGAGATTAAGGATCCTAGCGGGAAGTCTTTTACATCCCCGGAAGACATTGCCACACAGTTTGTAAATTATTTCACCAAACTCTACAACCTACCAACACCAGAAGTTAAGAATCCCTCACGAAATAGACAGGAAGCGATATCTACATTCTTGTCACAGCATGGTATACCACATATTTCCCCTGAAGCATCCAAGACCCTTGATTGCCCTATTAATATTGAGGAAACCACAACAGCATTAAAACAACTCAAAACAGGGAAAAGCCCTGGCCCAGATGGGCTTACTGTAGGCTATTACAAAACATTTCCAGAAATCCTTACCTCTCATTTTGTTACGGTATTCAATGCACTTTCTAATATCCCACACCCTAATAGAGATTTATTGGAAGCCCATATCACCCTCATTCCACTAGTGACTAATTATAGACCTATATCCCTCCTTAACGTTGATCTTAAACTTTATGCAAAAATTCTTGCGAATCGACTACTCCCTATCATCCCGGACCTCATCTCCCTCGACCAAGTTGGTTTTGTCCCCGGCAGAGAAACTAGGGATAACACCATAAAAGCCCTACATATCCATCATATCCTTTCATCATCTCACTCACACAAACGCCAGGGATTCCTCCTATCGCTCGATGCAGAGAAGGCGTTCGACAGGGTAGCATGGGACTACATGGCAGCGACATTACAAGCAATGGGCCTCCCATTGCAATTTCTTCAAATGATATTGGCTCTGCTAGAATAAGAATTAATGGACGCCTGTCGGACGCCTTCTCCGTGTCGAATGGTACACGTCAAGGGTGCCCGTTATCACCCCTTATTTTTGTACTCACGTTAGAACCTATCTTACGCAAACTGCGGACAAATCCTGACATTAAAGGTATTGACATTAACAATAAACAATATAAAATAGCTGCTTATGCAGACGACGTCCTACTTTTCCTCTCAGAACCCTTGATAACTATACCCAACCTATTAAAAGATTTTGCTTCCTTCAACAAACTCTCAAACTTAAAAATCTATTTCACAAAGTCTAAAGCCCTGAATATCTCCCTCCCAAAGACATTAGTGACACAATGTAAAACAAATTTCCCTTTCCAATGGGAAGCCCATGCCCTTACCTACTTAGGAATCCAAATACCAACACACTTAGGGGAGTTATACGACAAAAATTATTTATCTTTACTAAATACTATTCAAAAAGATCTCCTTAAGTGGTCATCAGGCCCTTTCTCATGGTTTGGAAGGATTGCCATCGTTAAGAGGAATATATTGCCGAGAATACTGTATGTACTTCAGACCATCCCAATCAAATTGCCCTCATCATTTTTTACCACATACAAACGAATCTGTCGTGACTTTATATGGGCAGCAAAATCCCCCAGACTGAGCTGGAATAGAATGACTATCCCCAAACCAAAAGGAGGCCTCGGCCTCCCGGACATCCAGAAATACCAATGGGCTTGCCACCTTGCGAGAATTATCGATTGGCATATACACAAATCCACTAAAGATTGGGTTAACATTGAAAACTCCTCCGCCCACTTACCCCTTTCTCACTTACCCTGGATTGATGCAAATTCGCTACCTAAAGAATACACTACACACCCATTGACCGGACCCACTATTCAAGCTTTCACAACAATTTCCAAAAAACTGGGATGGTGCTCCTCTCCAGGACCGATGACCCCCTTGACTAATAACCCAGACTTCACACCTGGAGTGCCATTTCAGGATCGATCTCAAACCCTAGCCCATAGTCCTCTTAGAGCCTCACAATTTTTTCACAAGGGTGTACTTCATCCTTATGATAGGATACCTGCACACTTCCCTGAATATCATATACCATTTTACAAATTTCTACAAATCAGACACTTTCTGACCAATGCCAAACCCACTTCTCAATGGTTTAGAGACCTAACTCCCTTTGAAGCGCTTTGCACCAGTACACCTCCACAAAGACATCTCATCTCAGAGGTCTATTCGCTACTCTTTCCTGACCAAGACTCCACGATTAAAGCAGCCAGCCAAAAATGGCAAACAGAACTTGAGATACAATTATTGACGGAAGACTGGGGAAACATTTACGAACACATCCATAAAGGTTCAGTGAATGTATCAGCACAAGAAAATTCTTACAAAATATACTCAAGATGGTACAACACACCAGACAAGATCCACCTATACCACCCCTCTGTTTCTCCCATGTGCTAGAGATGCAATAATGAAGTGGGTTAATTGCTCCATATTTGGTGGACCTGTCCACAGATACAAAAATTCTGGAAAAAAGTCCATGAGGTGATACGCCATGTCACTACTTACACCCTATCTTATACACCATCGCAATACTTATTACACCACTCTACAATCTCACAACATGCATACCGCAAGTCCCTCACACTCCACTTAGTGAATGCAGCTAAACAATGCATACCAGTACAATGGAGGAGTACTACACTACCTACTTTAACAGATTGGTTCAAGCGTATAGAAAAGATCTCTGATATGGAAAACATAATCCATCAAGCCAAAGACACTCCTTCGAAATACAGGAAAACTTGGGCCTGTTGGATACACTTCAGGGACTCACCAAAATACCAAGAGTTTCTGCAACACCTGTAATCTTGTCAGGCAACAACGAAAGTATAGCAGACCATTATCTACTACATGTTCCATGCCGTGATATATAGACTTACAGAGTCTTCTTCTATGCGCAGGGTATATCAAGGTTCATTCCCAGCCCCCCCCCCCCGTAACTGGCATAAAGCAACATATGCCCATAGTGGTCCCTGATACATGTCTTTTTGCTCATAGCTCTCACTTTCCCTATCGTTCAGTACACACATCCCCATTTAACAATATATTTGAAACAACTTCTCAAATGTTCAACCTATCACTCCCTTTCTGATAGGAAATTACATCGTAAAGCTCCACTACATACTCCGGTCCTTTATCCCACTGAGTGACATCGTCCATCCATATATGTCACGAAAGCACATTATATCTTCATTTGTGCAAATATATAAAAGCCAGAATAACTGAAGTGTTATTAACCATACCTACCGCACAGTGTGATCCCTCTAGGGGTACGGGAATGAGAAACTGGCATATATTGACCTAATTACCTAAGGCACATACCATCGTAGGCCTCAGAACTCATATTGATATACAAGTCTACTTATGTTATATCCTAGAGTTATTTCACATGTTTTGTTCCAAGTACAATTACAATATTTTCTACATTTGTTATTGTACTAAATACTATTGCAGTATGCACCTGTAAAGAAAGCTGCTCAGTAAAGCATACTTAAGAATGTACCCAAACTGCAAGATGTAATTGTAACGTGCATTTGATGCTATTGTCACTAACATTTCATGAATGTTTTGACTATGTACTGTTATACCATTTGTACAACATAACCTTTGTAAATTTAATAAAATCATTTGAAACAACAAAAAAATTGGTGGTGTTCTTCTGATCCTAAGAATACCACAGGCAGGCAGCTACAGTATTTACAGTCAGTGTACTGCGTCCTCTGCACAGTGTGCACCTAAAGCTACCTGAAGAATATTGCTGTTGTTCTGCTCCTATTAATACCACAGGCAGGCAGCTACAGTATTTACAGTTAGTGTAGTGCGTCCTCTGCACAGTGTGCACCTAAAGCTACCTGAAGAAAATTGCTGTTGTTCTGCTCCTATTAATACCACAGGCAGGCAGCTACAGTATGTACAGTTAGTGTACTGTTTCCTCTGCATAGTGTGCACCTAAAGCTACCTGAATAAAATTGGTGGTGTTTTTCTGATCCTAAGAATACCACAGGCAGGCAGCTACAGTATTTACAGTTAGTGTACTGCGTCCTATGCACAGTGTGCACCTAAAGCTACCTGGAGACAATTGCTGTTGTTTTGCTCCTATTATTACCACAGGCAGGCAGTTACAGTATTTACAGTTAGTGTACTGCGTCCTCTGCACATTGTGCACCTAAAGCTACCTGAAGACAATTGCTGGTGTTCTCATACTAATAATACTACAGGCAGGCAGTTGATTCTGCTAGCTGCAATATCAGTATATATATATACATCCCAGCTTTGTGCAGCTACATATCACTGCAGGCCATTAGTATGTCTGGAAGGCCAACAAGGAGAGAAAGACAGTCACAAGCCAGGCTCTGTATCTAGAGGCAACAGTGCTGGTCGTGGAGATGGTGCATTATCATCAGCACGTGGCCGTGGGACACGCTTGTCCTTTTTTTCGGCAGCTGGCCGTGTTGAGCTGCAACATGCGGAAGACTTGGTAGAGTGGATGACCAAGCTGTCCCCATCCTCCTCATCCTTTCTCACCCAGGCTCAGGGTACTTTGTCTGGTAAAGCAGCTGCCAATACGGCCTCTTCCCTCGGCTCATTGGCATCAGTCAATCCTTCCCTAGCCCCACCATGTCCTCCTGAGGAGTCCCCCGAACTGTTTGACCACAGTGTTAGGTACATGCTCCAGGAGGATACCCAGCTTTTTGAAGGCTCCGATGATGGTACCCAGCTAGAGGAAGGCAGTAACGTGAGCCTAGAGAGAGAGGGTGCCCAAGAAGGACAGCAATCTGGCAGTCATGCTTCCCCAGCTGCAGCATACTGCCAGCTTTGCTCCAGTGATGAGGATGGAGGGGATAATGAGGTCACTGACTCCACATGGGTGCCTGATAGAAGAGAGGAGGAGGAGGAGGCACATCACCAATGAGGCAGGATGCCCTCCAGGGGCCAGCTTAAGGGCAGCACACCGACTGCATCACACCGCAGAGCTCTGCATGTGCAGGGCGCTGCTGTCTCTGCGTGTTATTCCAAAAGTTCTTTGGTGTGGGCCTTTTTTGAGACAAGTGCATCAGATCCCACCGCTGCTATTTGCAACATATGTCTCAAGCGTATCTCTCGTGGCCAAAACATCTCCCCCTTTGGCACCACATGCTTGGCCAGACATATGTTGACCTGCCATGCAGTTCGTTGGCAAGCATATCTAAAAGACCCACACCAAAGAACAAAGAGGATCTCTCCTTGCTCCTCATCAGCTGAGATCTCCAACCCCACTATACCTTCAGTCCTCTCTGAGACCTGCACTGAGAGGAATGAAGGTGTTGAATTAGGTGTGTCACAGCCAAGTACTTGGGGGCAATCTGCTATCGGTACACCGATGTCAGATTGTACCAGGCAAATCTACCTGCCCCAGCTGCTGCAATGCCAAAAGAAATTTGCTCCCAGCCATCCACATGCCCAGCTTTTGAAAGCTAGCTTGGCTAAATTGCTAGCACTTCAACTGCTGCCTTTTCAGTTGGTAGACTCTGCCCCCTTCCGTGAGTTTGTGGAATGTGCGGTTCCTCAGTGGCAGGTTCCCACTTTTTCTCATGGAAGGCGGTTCCGGCTCTCTACCGGCACGTGGAAGGCAATGTCTTGGCCTCGCTGGACAGGGAGGTCAGCGGTAAGGTGCATATTACCACTGACTCATGGTCCAGCAGGCATGGACAGAGACGTTACCTATCTTTCACCACACGCTGGGTAACTCTTCTGGCAGCTGGGAAGGATGCAGGACAGGATGCAGTAGTGTTGGAGGTCGTTCTGCCACCATGCCTCCAAAATACTACTAGTGGTGATTCTGCCACACCTCTCTCCTCCACCCCCTCCTCTTCTTCTTCCTCCATGGCCTCTTCCTGTGCTGATTTGACTTCGGAACCAGTGGTGCTCCGTGGGCGTTCAAGGGGCTACGCAAGCATGCAGGCCATGCCATGCGGTGCTTGAGCTGGTGTGCTTGGGGGACAGGAGCCACACTGGGGCAGAGATTCTGTCAGCTCTGTAGGGGCAGGTTCAGAGGTGATTGATGCCACGCCAGCTTAAGGCAGGTATGGTGGTTTGCGACAATGGCACCAACCTCCTCTCTGCCCTCCGACAGGGACAACTGACCCATGTGCCCTGTTTGGCTCACGTCCTTAACTTGGTGGTGCAGCGGTTCTTGGGCAGGTACCCGGGCTTACAGGATGTCCTGAGGCAGGCCAGGAAAGTCTGTGTGCATTTCCGCAGGTCATATAATGCCAGTGCTCGGCTGGCTGACCTCCAAAGGAATTTAACCTGCCCAAGAACCGCCTCATCTGTGACATGCCCACCAGGTGGAACTCAGCGTTGGCCATGCTGCAGCAGCTGCACAGGCAGCAGAGGGCCATCAATGAGTACTTGTGCGACTATGGCACCAGGACAGGGTCAGGCGAGCTTGTTTTTTTTCCCCACGCCAGTGGGCCATGATCAGGGATGCATGCATTGTCCTGTCACCATTTGAGGAGGCCACAAGGATGGTTAGCAGTGACAGTGCATGCATCAGTGACACTGTCCTCCTTGTCCACCTGTTGGAGCACACGCTGCGTGGAATAATGAACAGGGCAGAACAGAGGCAGGAAGAGGAGGACTTCTTTAGCTCTCAAGGCCCCCTCTATCCAGACAGTGTTCCTGCATGCCTGCCGATCACACAGGAAGAGGACCAGGAGGAGGAGAAGGAGGAGGAGGAAGAGGAGGATTGTGTCAGCATGGAGGTGGAGCATGGCACTCAGCATCAGCAGCAGTCTTTAAGGAATCATTTACAGTCCCAAGAAACCCATGGACTTGTACGTGGCTGGGAGGAGGTGGCTGCGGATCATGTTGTCCTTAGTAACCCAGAGCACTCCGGGCCGAATGCCTCAGCAAACCTACGCTGCATGGCCTCCCTGTTCCTGCAAAGCCTGCGAAAGGATCCTCGTATTCGTGGTATCAAGGAGAGGGATCAATACTGGCTGGCAACCCTCCTTGATCCACGTTACAAGGGTAGGGTTGCGAACCTTATCTTGCCGTCGCAGAGGGAGCAGAGGATGATACATCTTCGGGAGGCTTTGAAGACAGGTCTGTGCAACGCGTTCCCAGAGACTTGGAGGTTACAAACTCCTGTTCTTTCTTTCTTTCTGAACGCGGTGACGTAAAACACGTACATCGGGACTATAAACGGGGCAGTGGCCAATAGCTTTCATCTCTTTATTTATTCTGAGCATGCGTGGCACTTTGTCCGTCGGATTTGTGTACACACGATCGGAATTTCCGACAACGGATTTTGTTGTCGGAAAATTTTATCTCCTGCTGTCCAACTTTGTGTGTCGGAAAATCCGATGGAAAATGTCCGATGGAGCCCACACACGGTCGGAATTTCCGACAACACGCTCCGATCGGACATTTTCCATCGGAAAATCCGACCGTGTGTACGGGGCATTACTTGCAAACGAAAGGAGACAACAGGAAGTGAGATGAAATCTACCCCTAGGAAAAGAAATTCTCTCCTGTAAGAGTTAATATGGGAAAAGCGTGTTTCCTGTCCACTGATGCTTTATCACCAATCCTTGTTTCACTAAAAACCCCAAATCGTCAAAAAACATTTGTCATTGGGACAAAAAATGAGGTAAAATCTTCTGAAGAGGTGCACAGACAGCAAAACAAATGTCACAGGGGTGATAACCCTTCCCTATGATTTCCAAAAAGCTTAAAAATAGATTTTTTGGCTGGAGCTACACTTTAAAAATTTACCAGTTCAAAATTACAAACAGATTCTACTTAACAACAAACTTACAGTCCCTTGTTTGCACCACCTGTATACTGCTGTTCAGAGGGCCTGGGGCCCCACGCCTTTCCTTTTTTTAATTTGATTGCGGGGTTCCCCTTAAAATCCATACAAGACCCAAAGGACCTGGTAATGGACTGGGGTGGTACCCATGCCGTTTGTCTCACTGATTTTCATCCATATTACCGGGACCGGACATTACATTAAAGCCGTAAGCAGTTTTAAATGACTTTTATTACTTTAAAAATGTTTATTTTGTGCAGTGACTGTTCTAAGCATGGGAAACATGCGTCACTTTACAGGCATACTATAGACACCCCCAAGTACGATAGTTAAAAGAATATTTCACTTTTTTTTTGCACTTTAAGCATCATTAAAATCACTGCTCCAGAAAAAACGGCCGTTCTTAAAACTATTTTTTTGCATTGATACATGTCTCCTGGGGCAGGACCTGGATCCCCAAACCCTTTTTAGGACAATACTATGCAAATTAGTCCTTAAAATTAGCACTTTTGATTTCGAACGTTCAAGTCCCATAGACTTCAATGGGGTTCTAATGTTCGTGCAAATTTTTGGTCCGTTCGCAGGTTCTGGTGCGGACCGAACCGGGGGGTGTTCGGCTCATCCCTACTGGTGACTAGGGATGAGCCAAACACCCCTCTGGTTCACCAGACCATGCGAACGGACCGAAAATTTGCGCAAACTTAAGAACCTCTTTTTTTTTTTCGGGAGCAGTGATTTTAATGATGCTTAAAGTGAAAACAAGTGAAATATTCCTTTAAATATCGTACCAGGGGGGTGTCTATAGTATGCCTGTAAAGTGGCGCTTGTTTCCCATGCTTAGAACAGTCCCTGCACAAAATTACATTTTTGAAGGAATAAAAGTCATTTAAAACTGCTTGCGGCTTTAATGTAATGTCGGGTCCCGGCAATATGGATGAAAATCATTGAGACAAACGGCATGGGTGCCCCCCAGTCCATTGCCAGGCCCTTTGGGTCTTGTATGGATATTAAGGGGAACCCCGCACCCAAATTAAAAAAAGGAAAGGTGTGGGGCCCCCAGGCCCTATATACTTTAAACAGTAGTATACAGGTGGTGCAAACAAGAGAGGGACTGTAGGTTTGTTGTTAAGTAGAATCTGTTTGCAATTTTGTACTGGTACATTTTTAAAGTGTAGCTCCAGCCAAAAAATCTATTTTAAGCTTTTTGGAAAACATAGGGAAGGGTTATCACCCCTGTGACATTTGTTTTGCTGTCTGTGCACCTCTTCAGAAGATTTCACCTCACTTTCTGTCCCAATGACAAATGTTTTTTGACAATTTGGAGTTTTTAGTGAAACAAGGATTGTTGATAAAGCATCAGTGGAGAGAAGACGTTTTTCCCATATTAACTCTTACCGGAGAGAATTTCCCTTCCTAGGGGTAGATTTCGTCTCACTTCCCGTTGTCTCCTTCCATTTGCAAGTAGGAGTCGTTTGTAAGTCGGATGTTTGAAAGTGGGGGCCTGCCCTATATACTCTGCAGAAATTGGGGCCTTAGGTGTTGGTGTTGCCACAACACTGTAAGCCCTCACAGTTACACCTGGTGGGCGCAGGAACGGGCCCTGCTGTGAAATATTAGATCAAGAATTGTAATTACATGCCCCTGTTGAACAGGGTTAAAAAAAATTGGCCTTTGGTGGTGGTGGTGGTGGTGCCACAACACTGTAAGTCCTCACAGTTACTCTTGGTGGGCGCTGGAACGGGCCCTGCTGTGAAATATTAGATCAAGAATTGTAATTACATGCACCTGTTGAACAGAGGCAGAAAAATTGGGCCTTTGGTTGTGGTGGTGCTGGTGCCACAACACTGTAAGTCCTCACAGTTACTCTTGGTGGGCAGAGAAACGGGCCCTGCTGTGAAATATTAGATCAAGAATTGTAATTACATGCACCTGTTGAACAGGGGCAGAAAAATTAAGCCTTTGGTGGTGGTGTTGCCACAACACTGTAAGTCCTCACAGTTACTCTTGGCGGGCGCTAGAATGGGCCCTGCTGTGAAATAGTAGATCAAGAATTGTAATTACATGCCCCTGTTGAACAGGGGCAGAAAAATTGGGTATTTGGTGGTGGTGGTGCTGGTGCCACAACACTGTAAGTCCTCACAGTTACTCTTGGTGGGTGCTGGAACGGGCCCTGCTGTGAAATATTAGATCAACAATTGTAATTACATGCACCTATTGAACAGAGGCAGAAAAATTGGGCCTTTGGTTGTGGTGGTGCTGGTGCCACAACACTGTAAGTCCTCACAGTTACTCTTGGTGGGCAGAGAAACGGGCCCTGCTGTGAAATATTAGATCAAGAATTGTAATTACATGCACCTGTTGAACAGGGGCAGAAAAATTAAGCCTTTGGTGGTGGTGTTGCCACAACACTGTAAGTCCTCACAGTTACTCTTGGCGGGCGCTAGAATGGGCCCTGCTGTGAAATAGTAGATCAAGAATTGTAATTACATGCACCTGTTGAACAGGGGCAGAAAAATTGGGTATTTGGTGGTGGTGGTGCTGGTGCCACAGCACTGTAAGTCCTCACAGTTACTCTTGGTGGGCGCAGAAACGGGCCCTGCTATGAAATATTAGATTGAGAATTGTAATTACATGTCCCTGTTGAACAGGGGCAGAAAAATTGGGCCTTAGGCACTGGTGCCACAACACTGCAACCCCTCACAGATACTTTAGTTGGAGCACAGGAACAAGCCCTGCTGCAAAGTATTGCATCAAAAATTGTAATTACACGCCCCTGTTAAACAGGGGCTGAAAAATTGGGCCTTAGGCACTGGTGCTGGTGCCACAACACTGCAACCCCTCACAGATACTCTAGTTGGAGTGCAGGAATGAGCCCTGCTGCAAAGTATTGCTTCAAAAATTGTAATTGCACGCCCCTGTTAAACAGGGGCTGAAAAATTGGGCCTTAGGCACTGGTGCTGGTGCCACAACACTGCAACCCCTCACAAATACTCTAGTCGAGCGCAGCAATGAACCCTCCTTGTAAAATATTGCATCAAAAATTGTAATTACACACACCTGTTAAACAGGGGCTGAAAAATTGGGACTTAGCCACTGGTGGCGGTGCCCAGAACCAAAAATATTCTTACAAGCTATCGGCATGATCATTGAGGAGGAAGAGGATAGTCACTCAGCATAACAGGATAGTCACTCAGCATCAGCATAGGCAGTCTTGAAGGGATCTGACATTTCAAAAAAAATTATTCGGTTACATCAGCATCAGGTGCTTGATAGCTGGTGGTGATCCAAGACTGATTCATTTTTATGGAGGCTAGTCGATTGACCGAGTCGGTGGACAGGCGTGCGCTGTGATCGGTTACAAAGCCTCCAGCAGCACTGAACGTGCGTTCTGAAAGAACGCTGGATGTAGGACAGGCCAGTAGCTCAGTTGCATACTGTGCAAGCTCTGGCCATTGATCCAGCCTCAAGACCTAGTAACCCAGAGGATTTTCAGTGGGAAAGGTGTCCAAGTCAGATCTTGCCCCTAGGTATTCCTGCACCATGTAAAACAGATGCTGGTGGTGGTTGCTAGAACCGATCATACCTTGGGGCTACGGACTAAAAAATTGTCTGAACGAATCAGTCAGACGGCCACCTTCTCCACCACTCCTTCTTTGACTGACCGAAGCCTCAGCAACACATTGTCCAGGAACAGGAGTTTGTAACCTCCCAGTCTCTGGGAACGCGTTGCACAGACCTTTCTGCAAGGCCTCCCGAAGATGTTTCATCCTCTGCTCCCTCGGCAATGGCAAGATAAGGTCTGCAACCTTACCCTTGTAAGGTAGATTAAGGAGGGTTGCCAGCCAGTATTGATCCCTTTCCTTGATACCACAAATACCAGGATCCTTCCGCAGGCTTTGCAGGATCAGGGAGGCCATGCAGCATAGGTTTGCTGAGGCATTCGGTCCGCGGTCCTTTGGGTCACTAAGGACGACATGATCCGCAGCTACCTCCTCCCAGCCACGTACAAGTCCATGGGTTTCTTGGAACTGTAAATGATCCCTTGAAGACTGCTGCTGATGCTGAGTGCCAGGCTCCACCTTCATGCTGACACAATCCTCCTCCTCCTCTTCCTGTGTGATTGGAGGCACACAGGAACACTGTCTGGATAAAGGGGGCCTTGAGAGCTAAGGAAGTCCTCCTCTTCCTGCCTCTGTTCTGCCTCAAGTGATCTGTCCATTATTCCACGCAGTGTGTGCTCCAACAGGTGGACAAGGGGGACAGTGTCACTGATGCATGCACTGTCACTGCTCACCATCCTCGTGGCCTCCTCAAATGGTGACAGGACAGTGCATGCATCCCTGATCATGGCCCACTGGCGTGGGGAAAAAAAACAAGCTCCCCTGACCCTGTCCTGGTGCCATAGTCGCATAGGTACTCATTGATGACCCTCTGCTTCATGTGCAGCCACTGCAGCATGGCCAACGTTGAGATCCACCTGGTGGGCATGTCACAGACTAGGCGGTTCTTGGGCAGGTTAAATTCATTTTGGAGGTCAGCCAGCCGAGCACTGGCATTATATGACCGGTGGAAATGCACACAGACTTTCCTGGCCTGCCTCAGGACATCCTGTAAGCCCGGGTACCTGCCCAAGAAACGCTGCACCACCAAGTTAAGGACGTGAGCCAAACAGGGCACATGGGTCAGTTGTCCCTGTCGGAGGGTGGAGAGGAGGTTGGTGCCATTGTCGCAAACCACCATTCCTAGCTGAAGCTGGCATGGCATCAAACACCTCTGAGCCTGCCCCTGCAGAGCTGACAGAATCTCTGCCCCAGTGTGGCTCCTGTCCCCCAAACACACCAGCTCAAGCACCGCATGCCATCTTTTGGCCTGCATACTTGCGTAGCCCCTTGAACTCCTACGGAGCACCACTGGTTCCGAGGACAAAGCACATGAAGAGGCCATGGAGGAAGAAGAAGAGGAGGCGTGGAGGAGAGAAGTGTGTCAGAATCACCAGTTGTAGCATTTTGGAGGCGTGGTGGCGTAACAACCTCCAACACTACTACACCTTGTCCTGCATCCTTCCCAGCTGCCAGAAGAGTCCCCCAATGCACCGTGAAAGATAGGTAACGTCCCTGTCCATGCCTGCTGGACCATGAGTCAGCAGTAATATGCACCTTGCTGCTGACCGCCCTGTCCAGCGAGGCCAAGACATTGCCTTCCACATGCCGGTAGAGAGCCGGAATCACCTTCCATGAGAAAAAGTGGCATTTGGGAACCTGCCACTGAAGGACCGCACATTCCACAAACTCACGGAAGGGGGCAGAGTCTACCAACTGAAAAGGCAGCAGTTGAAGTGCTAGCAATTTAGCCAAGCTAGCACTCAAACGCTGGGCATGTGGATGGCTGGGAGAGAACTTTTTTTGGCAGTGCAGCAGCTGGGGCAGGGAAATTTGCCTGGTACAATCTGACGTTAGTGTACCGATTGCCCGCAAGTACTTGGAGATCCCAGCTGATGAGGAGCAAGGAGAGGTCCTCTTTGTTCTTTGGTGTGGGTCTTTTAGGTATGCTTGCCAATGAACTGCATGGCAGGTCAACATATGTCTCGTCAAGCATGTGGTGCCCAAGCGGGTGATGTTTTGGCCACGCGAGATACACTTGAGACATATGTTGCAAATAGCAGCGGTGGGATCTGATGCACTCATCTCAAAAAAGCCCACACCAAAGAACTTTTGGAATAACGCGCAGAGAAAGCAGCGCCCTGCACATACGGAGCTCTGCGGTGTGATGCAGTCGGCGTGCTGCCCTTAAGCTGACCCCTGGAGGGCATCCTGCCTCATTGGTGATGTGCCTCCTCCTCTCTCCTATCAGGCACCCACGTGGAGTCAGTGACCTCATCATCCCCTTCTTCCTCATCACTGGAGCAAAGCTGGCAGTATGCTGCAGCTGGGGGAACATTGACTTCCAGATTGCTGTCCTTCTTGGGCACCCCCTCTGTCTGGGCTTATGTTACTGCCTTCATTTAGCTGAGTACCATCATCGGAGCCTTCAAAATGCTGGGCACTCTCCTGGAGCATGTACCCAACACTGTGGTCAAACAGTTTGGGGGGACTCCTCAGGAGGACATGGTGGGGCTAGGGAAGGAATGACAGATGCCATTGAGCCAAGGGAAGAGGCCGCGTTGGCAGCTGCTTTGCCAGACAACGTACCCTGAGCCTGGGTGAGAGAGGATGAGGAGGATGAGGACAGCTTGGTCATCCACTCTACCAAGTCTTCCGCATGTTGCAGCTCAACATGGCCAGCTGCTGAAAAAAAGGACAAGCGTGTCCCATGGCCATGTGCTAATGAGAATGCACCATGTCCAGCACTGTTGCCTCTAGACACAGAGCCTGCTTGCCCTCTTTTATTGGCTTGTGACTGTCTGCCTCTCCTTGTTGGCCTTCCAGACATACTAATGGCCTGCACTGCAGTGAGATGTAGCTGCACAAAACTGGGATGTATATATATATACTGATTATACAGCAGCTAGCAGAATGCCTGCCTGTGGTATTAATAGGATCAGAAGAAGCACACCAGCACTTGTCTTCAGGTAGCTATAGGTGCAACTGTGCAGGGTACACAGTACACTAAATGTAAATACTTCAAGCTGCCTGCCTGTGGTATTAATAGGATCAGAAGAACACCTGCACTTGTCTTCAGGTACCTATACTGTAGGTGCAATTGTGCAGGGTACACAGTACACTAACTGTAAATACTTAAAGAGCCTGCCTGTGCTATTAATAGGATCAGAAGAAGCACACAAGCACTTGTCTTCAGGTAGCTATAGGTGCAACTGTGCAGGGTACACAGTACACTAACTGTAAATACTTCAAGAGCCTGCCTGTGCTATTAATAGGATCAGAAGAACACAAGCACTTGTCTTCGGGTAGCTATACTGTAGGTGCCGCTGTGCAGGGTACACAGTACACTAATTGTAAATACTTCAAGAGCCTGTCTGTGCTATTAATAGGATCAGAAGAAGAACACAAGCACTTGTCTTCAGGTAGCTTTACTGTAGGTGCAACTGTGCAGGGTACACAATACACTAAATGTAAATACTTCAAGAGCATGCCTGTGCTATTAATAGGATCAGAAGAAGAAAACAAGAACTTGTCTTCAGGTAGCTATACATGCAACTGTGCAGGGTACACACTACACTGACTGTAAATACTTCAAGAGCCTGCCTGTGCTTTTAATAGGATCAGAAGACACACACAAGCACTTGTATTCATTTAGCTATAGGTGCAACTGTGTAGGGTACACAGTACACTAACTGCAAATACTTCAAGATCCTGCCTGTGCTATTAAAAGGATCAGAAGAAGAACACAAGCACTTGTCTTCAGGTAGCTATACTGTAGGTGCAACTGTTCAGGGTACACAGTACACTAACTGTAAATACTTCAAGAGCCTGCCTGTGCTATTAATAGGATCAGAAGAAGCACACAAGCACTTGTCTTAAGGTAGCTATAGGTGTAACTGTGCAGGGTACACAGTACACTAACTGTAAATATTTCAAGAGCCTGCCTGTGCTATTAATAAGATCAGAAGAAGAACACAAGCACTTGTCTTCAGGTAGCCTTACTGTAGGTGCAACTGTGCAGGGTACACAGTTCACTAACTGTAAATACTTCAAGAGCCTGCCTGTGCTATTAATAGGATCAGAAGAAGAACATAAGCACTTGTCTTCAGGTGGCTTTACTGTAGGTGCAACTGTGCAGGGTACACAGTACACTAACTGTAAAATAGAAAACAGAATAAACCGCGCTTAACCTTTAACATATAAATACCAGTGTGGTATATAAAGAATGTATAAACAGTCCATAAAAGTGCATATAAAGTCCAAAAAGTAAGTGAATTCAAATCTTCAATGATAAGTCAAAATTGATGGATGACCTGATGGATCAAAAAGAACAGCAAATAGTAAGTAGAATGCTTACCAGATGGCAAGCCAAATCACACAGGTGGCTTAAACCCAGCCTGGGCCTTTAGGAACCAGTCCCAGTGCATATGAGCAAAACTTCCACTCGTATAAGATAAACGTGAATTCATACAAATTCATCCCAAAAAAATTGAATAAAAAAACATAGTGTAATATTGTCAACAAATATAGAAAAAGAGAGGAGAGTGAAGAACCCTTACACAGTGGTGAATCATAAAGGATCATACAAAACACCCAGTGCCCATAGACACACAAGGTCTCTGTGCAAGTGACATAAATAAATGTGAAAATAAACCCAGTGATGAGTATAAACGAAAAAACTTGCAGGATTATTGCTTACCAGATGTAAGTAAATTAAGGTGAATAAACCACAACCACCGAATAGTTGGATAGTAGGGGTATCACAACGTGCAGCAAACCGCAACAATTTCCTGCTTACCAGATGGAAGCCTTGGATAGGCACACTGACACAGCTTGAGAAACAGCCTCATTACACCAGACAATGTACGCCAATCACGTCCGTCTCAACCAAAGCTCCATGGTATTCTTGTAGAGGTACCAAATTCTTACTGTGCCATCCAAAGGTGACTTCAGAAGTACAGTCTGACATGAGTTCCTACTTCCTCCAGTTTGAAGCTGTAGATTATAATGTTTTCAGTCTTGGCAGAATGGCAAACTTGCACTAAGAGTGGAGCAGCAAAGCAAAATCACATAGGGGTTGTAAATACTTCAAGAGCCTGCCTGTGCTATTAATAGGATCAGAAGAAGAACACAAGCACTTGTCTTCAGGTAGCTCTACTGTAGGTGCAACTGTGCAGGGTACACAGTACACTAACTGTAAATACTTCAAGAGCCTGCCTGTGCTATTAATAGGATCAGAAGAAAACACAAGCACTTGTCTTCAGGTAGCTATACTGCAGGTGCAACTGTGCAGGGTACACAGTACACTAACTGTAAATACTTCAAGAGCCTGCCTGTGCTATTAATAGGATCAGAAGAAGCACACAAGCACTTGTCTTCAGGTAGCTATAGGTGCAACTGTGCAAGGTACACAGTACACTAACTGTAAATACTTCAAGAGCCTGCCTGTGCTTTTAATAGGATCAGAAGAAGCACATAAGCACTGGTATTCATTTAGCTATAGGTGCAACTGTGCAGGGTACACTGTACACTAACTGTAAATACTTCAAGAGCCTGCCTGTGCTATTAAAAGGATCAGAAGAAGAACACAAGCACTTGTCTTCAGGTAGTCTTACTGTAGGTGCAACTGTGCAGGGTACACAGTACACTAACTGTACATACTTCAAGAGCCTGCCTGTGCTATTAATAGGATCAGAAGAAGAACATAAGCACTTGTCTTCAGGTGGCTTTACTGTAGGTGCAACTGTGCAGGGTACACAGTACACTAACTGTAAATACTTCAAGAGCACCCCTGTGCTATTAATAGGATCAGAAGAAGCACACAAGCACTTGTCTTAAGGTAGCTATAGGTGCAACTGTGTAGGGTACACAGTACACTATCTGTAAATACTTCAAGAGCCTGCCTGTGCTATTAATAGGATCAGAAGAAGAACACAAGCACTTGTCTTCAGGTAGCTCTACTGTAGGTGCAACTGTGCAGGGTACACAGTACACTAACTGTAAATACTTCAAGAGCCTGCCTGTGCTATTAATAGGATCAGAAGAAAACACAAGCACTTGTCTTCAGGTAGCTATACTGCAGGTGCAACTGTGCAGGGTACACTGTACACTAACTGTAAATACTTCAAGAGCCTGCCTGTGCTATTAATAGGATCAGAAGAAGCACACAAGCACTTGTCTTCAGGTAGCTATAGGTGCTACTGTGCAGGGTACACAGCACACTAACTGTAAGTACTTCAAGAGCCTGGCTGTGCTTTCAATAGGATCAGAAGATGCACACAAGCACTTGTATTCATTTAGCTATAGGTGCAACTGTGTAAGGTACACAGTACACTAACTGCAAATACTTCAAGATCCTGCCTGTGCTATTAATAGGATCAGAAGAAGAACACAAGCACTTGTCTTCAGGTAGCTATACTGTAGGTGCAATTGTTCGGGTTACACAGTACACTAACTGTAAATACTTCAAGAGCCTGCCTGTGCTATTAATAGGATCAGAAGAAGAACACAAGCACTTGTCTTCAGGTAGCTTTACTGTATGTGCAACTGTGCAGGGTACACAGTACACTAACTGTAAATACTTCAAGAGCCTGCCTGTGCTATTAATAGGATCAGAAGAAGCACACAAGCACTTTTCTTTAGGTAGCTATAGGTGCAACTGTGCAGGGTACACAGTACACTAACTGAAAATACTTCAAGAGCCTGCCTGTGCTATTAAAAGGATCAGAAGAAGCACACAAGCACTTGTCTTCAGGTAGCTATAGATGCAACTGTGCAGGGTACACAGTACACTAACTGCAAATACTTCAAGATCCTGACTGTGCTATTAATAGGATCAGAAGAAGAACACAAGCACTTGTCTTCAGGTAGCTATACCGTAGGTGCAACTGTTCAGGGTACACAGTACACTAACTGTAAATACTTCAAGAGCCTGCCTGTGCTATTATTAGAATCAGAAGAAGAACACAAGCACTTGTCTTCAGGTAGCTATACTGTAGGTGCAACTGTGCAGGGTACACAGTACACTAACTGTAAATACTTCAAGAGCCTGCCTGTGCTATTAATAGGATCAGAAGAAGCACACAGGCACTTGTCTTTAGGTAGCTATAGGTGCAACTGTGCAGGGTACACAGTACACTAACTGTAAATACTTCAAGAGCCTGCCTGTGCTTTTAATAGGATCAGAAGAAGCACACAAGCACTTGTATTCATTTAGCTATAGGTGCAACTGTGCAGGGTACACAGTACACTAACTGTAAATACTTCAAGAGCCTGCCTGTGCTATTAATAGGATCAGAAGAACACAAGCACTTGTCTTCGGGTAGCTATACTGTAGGTGCCGCTGTGCAGGGTACACAGTACACTAATTGTAAATACTGTAAAAACACCTGCCTGCCTGTCAGTATGTTAGGAAGAGAATAACAGCAACAGATCTAGCTAAACTGAATACAGTGTATAGATATATATACAACACCTGGGATGCATATATATACACAATACACTGTAAGTGCAGCTAACTGACTTGTCCTGCCTACTCTAACTAACTAACTTAAATCAATTGACACTGTCTCTCTCTCTATCTATCTCTTTCCACCGCCGTAACACACTACACAGGGCCGCCATGCAGGCGGCCCTAGATAGTGTTGGGCGTGTACTAAACCCCCTGAGCCATAATTGGACAAAGCCATATGGCACTGTGATTGGCCATGCAGGTGGGTCATAGTGCATGCTTGGCCAATCAGCCAGCAATGCACTGCAATGCCGCGGTGAATTATAGGCCGTGACGCACCACTCGAATTTGGCGCGAACTGCCCATATCGTTCGCAATTTGACAAATGGTCAAACAGGCGATGTTCGAGTCGAACATGGGTTTGACTCGAACTCGAAGCTCATCCCTACTGGTGACAATAGGGATAAAACTTTTCTGCAAAAGGTAATTTAATAAGACACACAGCCATTAACTAAAATTAGAAGAAAAGAGGTTAACCTTAAACTGCGTAGAGGGTTCTTTACTGTAAGAGCGGTTTGGATGTGTAATTCTCTTCCACAGGCAGTGGTTTCAGCAGGGAGCATTGATAATTTCAAAAAACTATTAGATAAGCACCTGAAGGAACACAACGTACAGGGATATACAATGTAATACTGATTTAAAATCACACACATAGGTTGGACTTGATGGACTTATGTCTTTTTTCAACCTCGCCTACTATGTAACTATGTAACACTTTATGTAGGTTCATAGCCACCCTCAATCTCTCGAGGGCAGGGACTATGGACCAAAGATAGACCAGAGACTATGGACTATAGTATGTGAGATTTATAGTGTTGCATAGAGCAGTGCACATGACTGCAGTAAGCCTGCACTGCTTGTTTCAAATAAAAAAAGTGAGGGGTAGAGAAGAGAAGATTGGGAGCTCATGAATGACCTTACAAAGAGGTAGAAAAATAGACAAAGAAATTATTTAATAAAAAAATAGATGATAGGGTCATTAAGTAGTGGATGTGTATGAAATATTTTTGGAAAATAAGGGATATCATTTAGTTCACTTAAAAGTGGTTGTAAAGGCAGGAGGTTTTATTTTAATGCATTCTCTGCATAAGGTAAAACACCTTCAGTATGCAGCTCCAAACCTCCCAGCCCTAAATACTTATGTGAACCTGATCTTGATCCAGCAATGTGCATGAGAGCAGAGGCTCTCTCAGCTCTCTCTCTACTCATTGGCTCAGACACAGCAGCAGGCATGGAAACATGCATACACACACAAGTGCAACTATAGTAAGCAGTCTGCTATAGGGTAAGATAAGAGGAGGGTCAGGGCTGCTCTGTGCAAAACCATTGCACAGAGTAGGTAAGTATAACATGTTTGTTATTTTAACCACATGCAGACCACCCCACGTACATATACTGAAGCAGGGCAGCCGCTCTGTGTCAGATCACATACCTAGTAGATCTGACACTTTCGGGTCTGAGGCAGGAGCCACTGGCGACCCCCTCCTGCTGTAATTGGACACAGCAAAAGCCAATCAGTGGGTCCGGTGGATGTGATGTCGGGTGGGACCCAATGATCGTTCAGGGAGTAAACAAGGCAGATCACCATTCTGTGAGAGGGGAATGTATTGATCCTGTGTTTCTGCTAAACAGGAACATGGATCTTTACCTTCTCCCAGTCAATGCACCCCCCCCCCCACAGTTAGTAAGCACTCCCTAGGATCACATTTAACCCATTAATCGCCCCTGATGTTAACCCCTTCCCTGCCAGTGTCATTAGTATAATGACAGTGCATATTTTTTAGCACTGCTCACTGTATTAGTGTCACTGGTCCCCAAAAAGTGTCAAAAGTGTCAGTTAGGTGTCCGATTTGTCCGCTGCAATATCGCAGTCCCGCTATAAGTCGCTGATCACCGCCATTATTAGTAAAGAAAATAAAGAAAAAAATAAAGAAAAATATAGTTAGTAGACGCTATAACTTTTGCGCAACCCAATGAATGTACGCTTATTGGTATTTTTTTAACAAAAATATGTAGCAGAATACACATTGGCCTAAATTATTGAAGAAATTAGATTTTTTTGTTGGGTATGTTTTATAGCAGAAAGTAAAAAATATTGGGGTTTTTTTTCATAATTTTCTGTCTTTTTTTGTTTATAACAGAAAAAATAAAAACTGCAGAGGTGATCAAATACACCAAAAGAAAGCTCTATTTGTGTTACAGAGTCGCAGGACTGCGCAGTTATCAGTTAAAATAATGCAGTGCTGTATCGCAAAAAAATGGCCTTGCCTCGAAGTGGGGGTAAACCTTCCATACCTGAAGTTGTTAAAGAAAAATAAATCAAGCCTTTAGAATCACTTCAAGGAAATAAATAGTATAACTTGATAAGAAACATGACATACATGATGTTAAAATTATAAAAATGGTACAACAAACTAGTAGTATATTAAGTAACTTCATCAAAACGAATACTGTACATAAACCATTTCTGATAGACTGAAGCTGTGTCCATGTATCCATTACCACTAGTTTGTTCACGTTTGGTAACAGTGTTTCCATTTTTTTCACGTGTAACAATAATATTGTTCAATGGAAACATGTTTAGAGTTTCTGTAGCTGATATATTTTCATATATCACTGGAATTTTTATTCTAATATCGGTGGAATTTCATTTTTTCATTTTTTTCATTCCTTCCCCTGTCTATGTGATATCTAGGTGACTTGTTGGATACAGCCACCAGGCTGGTTGTTTTATAATAACTTAGCCTGTAGCTATTATATTCATATACTTTCTTACTTGTGCAGGGGTTTCATCAATGTATGTATTTTCATTATTTTTCTTTATTCTTGTCTATTTTTATTTTTATTTTTTATTTTTCTTCATTATTTTTTATTTTTATCTCTATCCACATTTTATATTTTTTCTATTACCTGGGTTGTTGCTACATATTTATTACTCCTTTTTGATAGGTATAATGTGATAAGTTAATGCTATGGCAAATATATCTTTCTAGTGTCATTTATTGACACTTTTGTTATTTGAAATGCCAATACTTTTCTCTTCATCTTTAATTCACAGGTGTTTCCTGATCCTGGGATTTTGGATTTGGCTTGTGTTAAGGGTGTTGTCCAATTGTCCAGTTTTTATTGGTGGTTGTTCCACCCATTTTTCTATTTATATACATATTTTGTTTTAAACAATTTAGCTAAGAGTAAGCATCCGTCAATGTGAAACGCGTTAGCTATTGCTCTCTGTATTGTCCTCATGAGGTGATGTTTGTTAGATTTTACGAATTATAATAAAGGTGTCTTTTTTCGGAGTGCGCCAGTCCAGGATTCCTTCATTCCCTTAGACGTGTGCAGAGCCTGCACCTGTATTCAATCTTGTAGGGTGGGAGCAAATGCAAAAGGTCCGGAAACTTGGTGAGCGGCATTTCCTTTCTGATTGACTGAAGCATTAAAAATTCTGTTAAGATTAGGTAAACACTATGTAGGAATCTGTCCCTAAATATAATTCCCTGATGGGAAATGGAATAGGATTGCAAAGATTTGGTGACATCTCTCCTTTCTCTTCCTTTCAGAATATGACCAATCAATCAGCAAACAAATTTGGTATGAACATCTATTCCATTAATTGACCCTAAGCCCCACAGAGAACTCACGGGTGGGTTCATTTTGCAGATAATTTTTCTTCTTTATGCATGTCTCACTGTTACCCACCACTCACCTGAAGAAGTGGATTACTTTTAATAAAGGTGTCGAGAATAATTCCAATCTCCCCACCATAAGCTGACACTTTATGTTCACTGTTTAATACTTGTACAACATGTACAACATGACAATATGATTGATTGATAGTAAGCATAGCATATAAGTGTGAATAAATACTGTACTATAAATGTCTCTTTTTAGTAATATTTTAAAGATTTTTAATTACTATTAATACAACTGAGATTTTGTCTGTATACACAATTTGTACCTTAAAAATCCAATTTTTCTACTTTCTGTTTTGATGTAACTTCCCCATTCATGCATAAAGTGAAAGATGAATAACACAACATTAAATATGGTAAACATCTTAGAAAAAGTAATTAAAAAGAAGGATGCAGGAAAACCTAGAGGACAGTGTGAAGTAAGTCAGTAGAATATAATATTCATTTACTTAACTTTTCAGCATATGACAGCACCTACAGCATTATAAAGCATAATAGCAAACCTTTGGACATACTGTATATATCTAATGTTTTAATTTTGTTCAAAAATGTTTTGTATTTATTGTGAGCCTAAGTTCACACCTGTGCGGGCTGCGGTTTGCACGGGCATGAGAGCCCCTTCATTTGAATGGGTTGCTGTGCCCACAACATGCAGGAAGGAAGTCCGTGCACTATTTTTAAAATCACAGCTTGCACAGGAACCGAGATTCCCAGAAGGGGTGCGATTTTCAGTGCGGGCAGAGTTCCATTAGGATTAATAGTACCCATCCATGGGTCCTGCATTTCTCTGTGTGGGTGGTTGCGGCTGCTGGTATTTGTGCAGGTCCTGCAGTGGCCCCACGCACACAGATGTGAGCTTGGCCTAATTGAAAACTGATGTTAATCTTGCTTATTTCAGAGTAAATTTCTACATATTAGAACAGGGATATGCAATTAGTGGACCTCCAGCTGTTGCAAAACTACAAGTCCCATCATGCCTCTGCCTCTGGGTGTCATGCTTATGGCTGTCAGAGTCTTGCTATGCCTCATGGCACTTGTAGTTCTGCAACAGCCAGAGGTCCGCTAATTGCATATCCCTGTATTATAACCAGAACCAGAGAGCCTTACATATGGTCACATGTAGACACGGAGATGCCAGTAATCAGCGCTCCTTGCCTCACACTGACAGAGTGTGAGGAGAGGAGAGCTGATCAGCAGCATCTCCTCACAGAGGACATTTAGGTATGTAATCAGGGCACCATTCATCAGTGCCCTGATTACAATAAAGCCCCCACAGTGCCAGCAAAAAGTGCCCACCAGTGCCAGAAATGACTGCCCACCAGTGCCAGCAATAACTGTCCTACAGTGCCAGCAATGACTGCCCACCAGTGCCCACCAGTGCCAGCAATCAGTGCCCACAAGTACAACCCATGAGTGCCCATTAGTGATGCCAGTGAGTGCTGGCTATGAATGCTGCCCATCAATGCCCATCACTGCTGCCCATCAATGCTCATCACTGCTGCCAATCAATGCCACCCATGAATGCCCATCAGTGCCCATCAGTGCCGTCCATCAGTACCTATCAGTGTCGCCTATCCATGCCAGCTATCAGTGCCCACCAGTGCTGCCTATCTGTGCCCATCAGTGCCACCTATTAGTGCCCACCAGTGCCACCCATCAGTGCCCACCAGTTTCACCCATCAGTGCTGCCTATAAGTGCTCATCGGTGCCACATATCAGTGCCCAAAGGTGCAGCATGTTCGTGCCTCCTCATCAGTGCCCATCAGTGCAGCCTATTAGTGCCAATCAGTGTTGCCTCATGAGCGTCCATCAGTGAAGGAGAAAAATTACTTATTTACAAAATTTACTGACAGAAACTAAGAAAAAAAATTTTATTTTTATTTTTTCAATAATCTTTTTTTTTAGGAAAAAATAATAAACCCAGAAGTGATTAAATATCACCAAAAGAAAGCTCTATTTGTGTGAAGAAAATGATAAAAATTTCACATGGTTACAGTGTAGCATGACCGCGCAATTGTCATTCAAAGTGTGACAGAGCTGAAAGATGAAAAATGGCCTGGGCAGGAAGGGGGTGAAAGTGCCCTGTATTGAGGTTGTTAAACTGCGTAGAGGGTTCTTTACTGTAAGAGCGGTTAGGATGTGGAATTCTCTACCACAGGGAGTGGTTTCAGCAGGGTGCATCAATAATTTCAAAAAACTATTAGATAGGCACCTGAACAACCACAACATATAGGGATATACAATGTAATACTGACAGAACATCACACACATAGGTTGAACTTGATGGACTTATGTCTTTTTTCAACCTCGCCTACTATGTAACTATGTAAGGGGATGATTGAAGAAGATGAGTGTTCATCCTCCATATGGAGGCAGATTTAGGAATTGGAGTGTCCTCGATAGTTACACAAATTGGCGCGTGGTCAGACCATGTAGTGGGTAGAATATCTGAAGCTGAAACTTTCTGCAGGAGCCATTTATCTGCTAGGAAAAGGTCGATGTGAGAGTAGACATTGTGACACTAGGACAAAAAGGTGTAGTAGCATTCCATAGCATGTTGACAGTGCCAAACATCAGATGGTGAAACAGTGTTGGAATTTGCCAACTTTTTTGCGAAGGTTCTTTAGGAAGCGGACTTGGTGGGTGTTGGGAGCATACACATTGACAATTGTATAAAGAGACTTATTCAGAAGGCATAGTAGAATAATATAGCGGCCATAAGCATCCTCGATGCAGTGCTGCAATTGAAAGGAAGCTGTGTTCTTAATGGCTAGGAGGACTCCTTTATTTTTTGCTGGGGCACTGGCAGTGAAGATTTGCGGGAAGGATCCGTGGGAGCATTTGGGTTGGTGCTGAGAATGTAAGTGCGCTTCTTGCACACAGACAACGCTGCATTGTGTTGACACGGCCAGCTTCCAGAGAGATGCTCTTGACCGGGTGGTTTAAGCCTTTTGTATTGATGGGTATCTTGAGGTTCACTATAAACAGTCCGTGAGGGCAGAAGATTGTGGTGGGTGCTTCGGGTACAGCAACTGGAGTTTAAAGACTGTTGAGTAAAAACAGGAAAAAAATAACAGAAAAAGAAACCACTGACTACTGCAGGAAGAGAAGAACTGGGGTAGGAAGAAAGTTCTGTGAGAAGCCGGAGGCTAAAGTAAACTGGGATGGACAATGAGATGCCGAGTGCTCCATAGTGCCTGTTAGCGTGGATTGGATCTTGGGTGTATCCATTGAGGCTGTGGATGGTAATAAGGTGGTGCTGCTTGTATTAAAAGTGGTTCCTGCGAGGTAGGAGGGTCTGGAATGATGCCCCAGATATGCAGTTGCTGGAGAACATTTTGGAGAGAGGAGATGACATGTTTGGAACCTTGAAAGGCGACCAGGAGTTTGGCTGGATTTGCCCATTGGTACAGGATTTGATGACTGCACAAGGCTTTTGTTAATAGTATTTAGTTGCCTGCGGCATTGTAGAGAGTGTTGCGATAAATCCACAAAAAGGTAGCAAATTTGCGTAAGGCTCAGGCAAGGTTCCTGCAGATTTAGCTTTCTGCATGAGTTGGTATTTGGTGTGGTAGAAATTGATGTGTAGGATGACATCCCTGGGTTTTGAATCTGGAAGGTGCTTAGGTTTGGGGAGTCTGTGGATGCGGGCTATAACCAATTCAATATTTTTGAGCTCCGAGAGGAGTGTCTTGATCAGACCCCATATATAGGTGGACAGATCCTGTATCTCAGTGGTTCTCAACCCTGTCCTCAAGTACCCCCAACAGGCCATGTTTTGTGAATTTCTCTTAGATAAAATAGCTGTCCAAAAAAAAACAAGCCATTGACTCTGATTTAAAGCACCTGTGCAAGATAAAGGAAGATAAAGGAAAACCTGCAAACATGGCTTGTTGGGGGTACTTGAGGACAGGGTTGAGAACCACTGCTGTATCACTTCCGATATACCCCTGATCTTGTTCAAGTGGGACCGATCTTCAATGTCTTCTA
The DNA here is from genome assembly GCF_042186555.1 of Aquarana catesbeiana. NCBI lineage: Eukaryota > Metazoa > Chordata > Amphibia > Anura > Ranidae > Aquarana > Aquarana catesbeiana. Next base: position 213,313,365 of record NC_133327.1, read on the forward strand.
TCTTATCCTTAATCCAATTTTGTTCCTCAGACTGTGCATCTTGAGCATCAATTACATCATTGATAGTGTTTGCATAGTCCCCTAGCCTTTTCTCCATGTGTTCTAACCAATTTCCTTATGTGCAAACATTCTGCTTAAACTGCTACATAAGATGGAGCATGTCAGACTGTAAGGAACTGCGGAGTGACAGTAGCATTTCCTAAAGGGTAGAATCCAGCACTGGCTGGTTGAATGTAGGGAACATGGATATGGCGTCAGGGTGAACTGGCAGTAACCCAAAAGAATGAGAAGAATAGCTCACCTCATGGAGATCTGTAGCAAGGGAGTCCAGCCTCATTCTCACCTTGGCAGTGCTGCCTAAGATTAGTGTGTGAGGGGGAGAGCTGTGCTGATTGCAATTATGATGCTATAGCTCCATGCTGTTGTCATCGGCAGGAGAAGCGGGCAATGTGGACTGTGGAGCCAGGAGAGCAGAGGAGCTGCTTGTGGAAGGAGCTGAGTCGGCACAATTTTGACATCGTCTCTCTGCTGGCTGGAAGAGAAAGGCGGTCACCTTCTGTTGGTGCTGCCGGTCTTCTTTTTCTCTTCGTTTCCATGCTGCAGGGGTGGACAGGGATTAAAGAAGTCCTCTGCATAGCTACAGGTGCTGCTTGAAGCTGTGAAATGTTGCTGATGCTCGGTCCGGTGTGCAGAGCTTTAGAGACCAGCATTCATCTTGGTCTCCGGCCACCCACACCCCTGGGATATCTTTTATAAACCTGCTTTAAACTTCTCCACAAATTTATCCCTGACTTGTTTGGTGTGTTCCTTGGCCTTTATGATGCTGTTTGTTCACTAAGGTTCTTTAGGTCCTTTGAGGGCTTCACAGAACAGCTTTATTTATACTGAGATTAAATTATACACAGGTGGACTCTATTTACTATTTAGGTGACTTCTGAAGGCAATTGGTTCCACTAGATTTTAGTTAGGGGTGTCAGAGTAAAGGGGGCTGAATACAAATGCATGCCACACTTTTAAGATATTTATTTTTTTAAAATGTTGATAACCATTTATAATTTTACTTCCACTTCACAATTATATGCCAGTTTGTGTTGGTCTATCTTATAAAATGCCAATAAAATAAATGTATGTTTTGGTTATAACAAAAAAAAAATGTGGATAATTTCAAGGGGTATGAATACTTTTTCAAGGCATTGTAAGTGATACAACAACTAAAGAGTTGTTGGGCAAGGTATGTCTTTTTGTTGATGGTACAAAGGTCTCTAATAGCGTTGGTATCCCTGGAGGTGTCTGTAGCATGGATTTGGCATTGCCGGGAGATCGGTCAAAGCAGTAGAAATGGAAATTAAATTTTTCTAAATGTAAAATAATGCACCTAGGGAGAAAGAATCCCGAGAGAGAGTACAGCATTGGGGGTACAGAGTTGTCCAGCACTACAGAGGATAAAGATTTGGGGGTACTTATTGCAAAATGAACAAATGGTGTGGCCAGGCAGTGGGGCAAGAAATAGAATTCTAGGATGCATCACTTGAGGGATCACCAGCAGGATGAAGGAGGTCCTGATTCCCCTATATAGATCTTTAGTGAGTCCTCATTTAGAATACAGTGTCCAGTTCTGAAGACATCACTCGTTCAGAGACAAGTAACAAAAATGGGGGATAGAACACACCAAGAGTGACTTCAAAATCTAATATGTACAATCTGCAGGAAAGAAGGGAAAGCAGAGACATGATTAAAACCTTTAAATACATCAAGGGGTTGAATAAAATTTAGGAGGGCAGTATTTTCAATATGAAACCAAAATCAAGAACACAGGGACATGAACTCCAGCTAACTGAAGGAAAGTTCAAAACTAATCATAGAAAGTATTATTTTACTTAAAGGGTAGTTGATACTTGAAATAAACTTCCAGGAGAGGTAGTGAGCCAGTCAACAGTAAATGTCTTCAAACATGCCTGGGACAAATTCTATACTCGGACAAAAAAGTTAATAAAAAAAAAACATACAAAACCTATATATAAAAAAAAACAGACTCAATACTCAGACTACAAAGAATGTTACAACATTGCCAAGGTACAAGGAATGGAAAGAGACTTCTGTATCAACAGGTTAATCTCAATAAAATGCAGGGCCAAAAATCTTTTGGAACATAGTATGTTTAGTCTATTTGTTATGCGGAAAAATACTAAAAGTACTGAAATCTCACGTCTGTAAAGTAGTTTTCCAGTGACTTGTAAAAATTTTCTAGCAAATGCAAAAACTTTTTGGATACTTAGAGAACTATAATAGAGTAATTGTTTCAATAAATGATACTAGGTTTCAGAAACTAGAAATATATGATTGTGTTTAGGGAGATTAGTTTCAGTTCCCCCAAAGATGGAAGCTGAAGTTTATTATTAGGGATTTCGGTCTGCAAAATAAATACTGCAGATACCAGGTATGAATGACACCTAAAAAGGAAGTAAACCCTGATTGGTTTTACTTCCTCTTTTGCTCCCTGCAAAGCCTGCAAATTAAAAGCATAACGGGCTAGTATGCATCGCATACTAGCCCATTATGTGACACTTACCTGCAAATGAATCAATCACTGTCCCCTGTGCAGGCTGCGTCCATCTTTGCCCCTCTTCCTTCCGGGGGCCGCAGACTCTGGCTCTGTGACTGGCCGGAGCCTCGGGACGTCACTTTCACGCTTGCGCATGGGAGCCATCAGTAACGGCACACGCTGGGGGAAGAAACGGGACGGAGGTCCGTTTCTTCACAGTGCGTGTGCCGATTACATCATCTGTGCACTACAAGTGAAATATCTCCTAAACGACGCACGTTAAGGAGGTTTTTCCACTACCTACAGGTAAGCCTTATTCTCAAATAATGCTGCTGAATATTGCTATAAATACTGGGATGAATGGCCCACACGTCAGCTATTTTTATCACTTTGAGTCCTATAATTAGTGTGCTGTGAAAAATACACAGCTTGTCAGGTTTAGGGCCTAAAGAAACCTCAGCTGTTTTCAGACAAAGTCCATTTGTTTTTTTAACCCCTGTCTTTAGCTAATCAATCATACCTTCCTCCTCAACAGATGCATGCTTACAAGATCTGATGCCTACAGCCTCTGTGGAATTTTTACATCCCATGTCACATATCATCTGTCTCCTGCCTATGCCTATGCAATACAGCCCCATAGAAGTCTATGGGGACCATCTCCCTGCATCTCAAGCTTAGACTTTTATGGGGCTCTACTGTGCAGGTGTGGGCAGGAGACAGAGAACCTTTGGAGTGGAATGTAAAAAAAAATCCATGGCCTTTTGTATTGGATCTTGGTAACGAATTTGCAAAGGGGATAAGGAGGGTCTCTTAGGTTTGAAAATGCATTTATTATTTAAGGTTCACCTGTATTGTGGTAGGGAAGGTATAAATGATTTATTTTTATTTTTTACTAATGGAAATTTTCTAGGTTATTTTTAAGGGATAGCTGCACCTCATTTGCATAAGGCTGATGTACAGAAAGTAAATTATAGATTGGTGTAAGGGTCATGTACAGCTGTATTCTCAAAGAGCACCATAAATTGAAAACACTATTTAATTAATGTCTAATATTAAAAGCAAACTCACCCATACGTCCATGTCTCCATTCCTTTTTTTATTTTGTTAAGAAATCACTTTGAAAAACACCCCCCCCAGCATTTCTAGCTGTGGACATTTTGAGAAAGGCAAATAATTCATGTAGTATTTACGTCTTAGAAGGGTGTGCTTAGCTGAGAAAGTCCCTCCCTCCCCTTCTCCAGATGAAAGAAAAAAATGCCCCGAAGACTCCTGGGATGTATGATATAATTTTGGCCTAGGCCAGAAATCAGGCAGAAACTGAAGAAATGTAAAAAGGCTGGGTTCATACCACAGTACAGTGCGGCTCACAGCAGGGGTCTGGTGCATCCCTGTTCACTGTTTCATGTTCGATTTAAGCCTGAATTTTTTACTGAATTTGGACCTGAAACAGACCAAAAGATGCACAGGACTCTTGTGCAATTTGCACCGGAACCGCTCTGGAGAGGTGTGAACTGGCTCCAAAGAGAGACGGTCACAGGCTCCTGGCATGCGAATTGGATGCGGGGAAACCATTGTAAGTAAACCTGGGTTCACTTCATACATACTAAACTGCCAGAGGACATGAAATGCAGGCAACCAAGTTTTATGCAATTAGGAATAGTTTTTATTTTCCAGAGTGTTTTATTAAATGAATTAAATAATACATTTATTATTAAATAAATACAACTTCACTTGCTGACGTGGTGCTCAGCCTTGTCCCCTCCTGCTATCCACACATCAGTATTGTCAAGTGGCCCTGCCAATCCCAGTAATAGACCAATCATGAGGAAGAGCAGGAAGCAGTGGGCCTGAATTGTATGCATGATAGAGTGTCCTGAGCTTCTGTAATGTGTTTGATACAAATCTTACCACTGCAATCTCCAAGGCACATGACAGTTTGAAATTACACAATCCCATACAATATTGAGCGTTCAACAGGAAACGGAATGTGAATTCTCAGCATTAAATGGAATATATCTTTAAACACCATTGTAGATTTAGCAGTATCTCTCATAAATGCTTTCAAGAGGAAAATGTTTAAAGACAAACATTGCAATATTGCAATAAAAAAATATTAAGCACTATTATTATTTATGTTAATATACTAATACATATACAATACAATATCAGAGCTACATACTAGGCAAGAACACATATCTTAAGAAAAAACACAAAAAAACTGCCCTAATGTAGTTACTACAAAACAGACCTACAAGCTATATAGATTGTTCAGGGTATCTGAGATTTACAGCCATTGCCAAATTGCAGATAATTAATATGACTGCGCAATATCTCATAGAGTAATTGTCTTCTGGCAAGTATTCCATCTCTGTCCTGACATTTACTAGAAGATTAATATTATTATAAAAACGATGTTCTAATATACACTGTCTTTCATTAGGCTATGGAGATTATGAGTCAACTGCTTTCTAGATGGTATAAATAAAGTAATGCATTTGTGTTTATAAATAGTTTTGAGGATTATCTTTACTGGGAAATGTGTGATTTCTATAGATAAATGTGATAGGTTACTATATTTAATACTATGCTTGGTTAATACTGTTGTATGTAAAAGCAGATTTAGATGAATTTTTTGAGCTTGTTTCAGTGAACATACCGTATACTATTTTATTCTGCAGAAGATAGACAAAGAAATAGGTCACCTTTCAACTACCCCTCAAAATGGACAAATGGATCCCTTAACTAATGAATCAGGTAGGCAATCATATATGATACAGGGATAATGTATTATGGTAGCATACATTAGAATATTTTCCAGCATGGCACAGCAATGCATCTAATTGATAGTTCCCAAATTTCTGCAGTAGACAAATGGTTCACATTTCAGATGTGTATTATGCCCTTCTTCAGGTAAAAAATAATGAACATGTAAAGGATTATACATCTTCTAGCTGTCATTTAACTACTCCTCCTCCATTTACAGAACTTAATGCATTATGGGAGTGTAGTAAATCAAGTTCTATGAATAAAGACATTTTTAAAATGGGATCAAAATCTTCAGCCAGTAACTACAGTTCTCTAAGTTTTACTTCTATAGTAGGGAAAATATTTAAAGGTTTGATAAAAGACTAAATACAAGATAATCTGGTAAAAAAAATTAGATCCTAGGTGATATCCAACATGGGCTGACAACCCACCAGAGTTCTGAAATAAATCTACTTTCTTTAAATAAGAAAGTAAGCAAAAACTTAGACAAATGGGTGGCTGCGGTTGTACAATACGTCTACTTTGATAAAGTGCCAGGCACTGTTTTCCCCAGATGATTAAGGTATAATTTGAAATCTATAGCCTTAAAAAATGCAGTATTTAAATTGATAGAAAACTGGCTTAAAGACTGAATTAAAAAAATAGCAACTAATAATTCATATTTTGAATGGTCTATGGTTGTGTTTGTTTTTGTAGATGACACCATGTTATAAATTAAAATGAAAGTGTATTTGTGTATGTGTGTATGTGTGTGTGTGTGTGTCCAGCTGAAAACCAAGATTGCTGCATATGTGCTTATGAAGAGAGTTCCTACAGCACCTCCAAAGTGACCGAGAGGACGCTGAACACTCCACTGGTCTTGGAATCTGAACATCACCATGTCCAAGAGGAGGGTGAAATCTCCAAAGTTGACAGCTCACAACTCCACATGGCAGCAATACATATGGATCCCTAGATGCACATGGTGGCAATACATATGGATCCCCCAATGCAGAGCCAGCCCCTTCCTGTCCTGAATCCACAGATTACACTAGCCCATTAACAGTACTGCACAACAAATCAAGTGAGTCATCGCTTTCTAATACACCCTTTACCCACAGACTGCTAAAACTAAACTTAGGAAGGGGGAAAGGCAAGGGGCATACCCTGCTACCCCACCACTCCTTGAGGCTTTGACTATGGAATTATTTACAGGCCTTGAAGCCACTAAAGTGAATTTTCCAGCGACAAAAAAATTGTATTTTGACTCAAGAACACAAGTTAACATGAAGTTCTCCACTACCCATAAAGTTTTGTTAGATTCACATAATGAACATGAGGAGTTAACCTGGCTGAACCTGGCTGAAATTGAAGGTGGCTGATCTGGAAGACCATTCCAGAAATTTAAATACCTGTTATACATACAATTCAGGTATTACCATTATCGCTTTATAGCAGCCCATTTGTGCATTTAAATAATTTAACTGGGATTCATCTCAGGTGGATTTTATTGTTGTATAGAAAATAACCCAGGGGTAAAAACAGAACTGACAGCTCTACTAGATAGTATGATAACAAGAGGCAGAGATTTGTTAATATCTGTGTCTGAAGGAGGTAAAGATAATAGCTAACACCAATGACAACTAGGCCGTGATAATGGTGCGTTCCTCTGAATTATTTACGCATACCAAAACAGGGGAGAAAGGAAAGCAATTATTCAAAGAGGAACACGCAGTTACCAAAATATAAATTATGTTTATTGAAAAAATACACTTGAACACCAATCAAAAAATATATGGTTAAAAAACCTGGCACCACCACCAATTAAAAAATGACGTTGTCATAAACCAACACAGATGGCCACCACATACATACACCATGCACACCTCCTATTAAGTTAATACAAGATGATATTTCCTATAGGTAAGCAATTGTGGAGCTGATGATCCCAATTGGTATCAGATTAGTAATTAATATTGGATGAGGAGAGGGTGGATGGAGATGCAGCCGTTGGGGAATTGTGTCCACTGTATAAATGTCAGTGGTTAAGGAACCTGACCATCACCTGCAGGCTGATAAGATGATGGACACTACTGTCCTTGATGATGAAAATTCACCATGGGGATGGAGGGCTGCAGGGCACGGTGAGCAGGGAAGGTCAGCACCTGTATGTGAAAAGCTGTAAGCCCTGGAGAATGTGAGCAGGTATAGAGATGTAGCGATGTCGGTGTAAAATGATTACTTGCGGGTGAATAACAAGTGACAAAGTAGATGACAGTGCTGAGCAGGATATAAGAAGGTAAGATCTCACCCGAATCTAGGAGCACCGATCAAGGGGAAAACCATATGTGGCTCATTTCATCTCCGGCTGGCTGATCAGGCTATCTTCCATCTGCAGGGATGGTGTCACTGGCGGGGTACCGGTGGTGGTATTCAGGGAATGTCGTGGTTGATCTGGAGACTGCAGGAATCAGCATGCTGCGTACGGTCATCCAATCATCCTGTTCCCGGGTGAATACAAACAACCCCGTGAAAGCGCGGACAGGGATTCCAAGGCTGATTGGTGGTTCTGTGGGAGGGCTAGGCGGAGCGTGATGGCATCATGCTGACGCGTTTCATCCGTCACTCGGATTTCCTCAGAGCATTTATTGTTGTGTTTGGTCTTTAAAAAAAAATGTTTGCTGTTCTAGTCTCACTGATTTATTTTGCACCTACTTTGTAAAGTTCATTGCTTGTCTTCTAAGACATTATGTTGTCCTCTGGCCACCTCTGACTACTTTGTGGAATTACTTGTGACTCCTGATTGAAGAGCAAGACTATCACAGGTGCTTGCCCTAATTATATTTAAGCCCTACAATTGTAATATGTTGAATTTAAAGTGAAAGGGCTGAAATCAAAGGTGGCTGATACCAGAAATACAAATACCATCGCCTATGGCCTCCAGCATAGTATTTAAAATTATTTCTTTGAATGTCCATGGTTTAAACTGCTCTTACAAAAGATCTGCTGTTTTGGAGAGAAGTTGCAACCTTGAAGTAAGATATACTGCTACCACAACCTTGCAACTTTGAAGTAAGATATACTGCTACCACTAGAGACTCATTTTAAAATCCAGGTTCATCCAAACTTCTCCCAAAAACAGTCCTTGTGTCCTGTTTGCTAACTTCACAACCAGAGACACTATTTATTTTTATAAAATACCCAGTGGGGACAGAAAGTATTCAGACCCCCTTAAATTTTTCACTCTGTGGTATATTACAGCCATTTGCTTAAATCATTTAAGTTAATTTTTTTTTCTCATTAATGTACACACAGCACCCCATATTGACAGAAAAACACAGAATTGTTGAAATTTTTGCAGATTTATTAAAAAATGAAAACTGAAATATCATATGGTCCTAAGTATTCAGACCCTCAGTATTTAGTAGAAGCACCCTTTTGATCTAATACAGCCATGAGTCTTTTTGGGAAAGATGCAACAAGTTTTTCACACCTGGATTTGGGGATCCTCTGCCATTCCTCCTTGCAGATCCTCTCCAGTTCTGTCAGGTTGGATAGTAAACGTTGGTGGACAGCCATTTTTAGGTCTCTCCAGAGATGCTCAATTGGGTTTAAATCAGGGCTCTGGCTGGGCCATTCAAGAACAGTCACGAAGTTGTTGTGAAGCCACTCCTTCATTATTTTAGCTGTGTGCTTAGGGTCATTGTCTTGTTGGAAGGTAAACCTTCGGCCCAGTCTGAGGTCCTGAGCACTCTGGAGAAGGTTTTCATCCAGGATATCCCTGTACTTGGCTGCATTCATCTTTCCCTCGATTGCAACCAGTCGTCCTGTCCCTGCAGCTGAAAACCCCCCCCCACAGCATGATGCTGCCACCACCATGCTTCACTGTTGGAACTGTATTGGACAGGTGATGAGCATTGCCTGGTTTTCTCCACACATACCGCTTAGAATTAAGGCCAAAAAGTTCTATCTTGGTCTCATCCACCATCTTGGAGTCCTTCAGGTGTTTTTTAGCAAACTCCATGCGGGCTTTCATGTGCCTTGCACTGAGGAGAGGCTTCCATCGGGCCACTCTGCCATAAAGCCCCAACTGGTGGAGGGCTGCAGTGATGGTTGACTTTCTACAACTTTCTCCCGTCTCCCGACTGCATCTCTAGAGCTCAGCCACAGTGCTCTTTGGGAACGCCGGAGGAAGAACCAGTAGAAGAAGAAGATGAAGGAAGATAGAAGAAAGAAGAAGCATTTAAATAAAGGAATTGTCAAAAACTGTCTCTTGTCATTTTTAACATTTTTGACAGTTTTTTAGTGAAATGGTAGGGGTACCCTTACCATTTCACACAGGGGGAGGGCCGGAATCTGGGAGTCCCCTTGTTAAAGGGGGCTTCCAGATTCCAATAAGCCCCCGCCCGCAGACCCTGACAACCACCGGCCAGGGTTGTGGGGATGAGGCCCTTGTCCTCATCAACATGGGGACAAGGTGTTTTGGGGCAGGACCCGGGTCCCCAAACACTTTTTATGACAATAACTTGCATATAAGCCTTTAAAATTAGCACTTTTGATTTCTCCCATAGACTTTTAAAGGGTGTTCTGCGGCATTCGAATTTGCCGCAAACACCCCAAATTGTTCGCTGTTCGGCGAACTTGTGAACAGCCAATGTTCGAGTCGAACATGAGTTCGACTCGAACTTGAAGCTCATCCCTACCAATCAGTATAATCAAACACAACTGGACTCTAATGAAGCTGTAGAACCATTTTAAGGATGATCAGAAGAAATGGACAGCACCTGAGTTAAATATACGAGTGTCACAGTGATATTTCAGTTTTTCTTTTTTAATAAATCTGCAAAAATGTCAACAATTCAGTGTTTTTCTGTCAATATGGGGTGCTGTGTGTACAATAATGAGGAAAAAAAAAGAACTTAAATGATTTTAGCAAATGGCTGCAATATAACAAAGAGTGAAAAATGTAAGGGGGTCTGAATACTTTCCATCCCCACTGTATACTATAGTGCTACGCAGTACTAAATAATAGTGTTCCTTATAAATATGTGCACAAGTGTCATTAACCACCTCAATACAGAGCACTTACACCCCCTTCCCGCCCAGCTTTCAGTGCTCTCACACTTTGGATGACAATTACTCAGTCATGCAACACTGTACCCATACAAAATTTTGTGAAAAAAATGCCTTTTTCTTTGTTTCTGTCATAAAATTTTGCTAATCAGTAATTTTTCTTGATAAATTTTGGCCAAAATTTATACTTGTGCATAGCTTTGGTAAAAAAATAACCCAACTTAGTGTATATTATTTGGTCTTTGTGAAAGTTATAGAGTCTACAAACTATGGTGCCAATCACTGAAGATTGATCACATCTGATCAGGCCTTCAGAACATCAGGTGTATTTCAATTCTTGAGACATTAACAAGTCAGGAATGTGTAAATACCCCCCATATGACCCCTTTTTAAAAAGTAGACATTCCAAGGTATTAAGTAAGTAGCATGGTGAGTTTTTTTAATTTTTGTGTAATTGTGTAAATGTGTAATTTTTTCCCAAATGAAGATTTTTTTTTTTTTTTTTTTTACAAAATTATATTATCAGATTATTTCTCACACACAGCATATGCATACAACACATTACACCCACTTTTACACAGGCTGGCCACATACAAAGGCCCAATATTAAAGTAGCACCTTCCGGTGTTCTAAGAGCATAAATGATACATCTCATTTCTCAACCACCTATTACATTTTTGAAGGCCCTGAAGCACCAGGACAGTGGAATTGCCCACAAAATGACCCCATTTTGGAAATCAAACACCCCAACGTATAATCTATAAAGCATAGTGAGTCTTTTGAATGGTTCATTTTTTTCCAGAAGTTTTTGGAAAATGTGGAAAAAAATGAAAATGCATATTTTTTACACAAAGTTGTCAATTTATAAGATATTTCTAACACATAGCATGTATATAGCAAAAATTACACCCCAAAGTACATTCTGATACACTTGAAGAGTAAGGCGATACCACAAGTGTGCGACTGTTACACAGCTTGGCCACATACAGAGGCCCAACATTGAAGTAGTACCTTCAGGCGTTCTAGGAGCATAAATTACACATCTCATTTCATTCCTACCTATCATACTTTTGAAGGTCCTTGAGCACCGAAACAGTGCAATTACCAACAAAATGACCCCATTTTAGAAAGCAAACACCCCAACGTATATTGTATGAGGCATGGGCTGCAGATAGGTACTCGGTTACTCTGATGGGCTGCAGATAGGTACTCAGGTACTCTGATGGGCTGGAGACAGGTACTCGGGTAACTTGATGAGCTGCAGACAGGTACTCGGGTACTCTGATGGGCTGGTAACAGGTACTTGGTTACTCTGATGGGCTGGTGACAGGTATCCGGGTACTCTGATGGGCTGGTGACAGGTACTCGGGTACTCTGATGGGCTGGTAACAGGTACTCTGGTACTCTGATGCCCTGGTGACAGGTACTCGGGTACTCTGATGGGCTGGTGACTGGTATTCGGGTACTCTGAAGGGCGGTACTCACAGGTACTCAGATGGACTGTGACAGGTACTAAGGTACTCGGTACTCATATGAACTGTGAAAGGTACTCAGGTACTCAGATGAACTGTGACAGGTACTCAGGTACTCGGTACTCAGATGAACTGTGACATACTCAGGTACTCAGATCGACTATGACAGGTACTCGAGTACTCAGATGGACTGTGACAGATACTCAGGCACTCAGGTACTCAGATGGACTGTGACAGCTACTCAGGTACTCGGGTACTCAGATGGACGGTGACAGGTACTCAGGTACTTGGGTACTCGGATGAACTGTGACAGGTACTCGGGTACTCAGATGGACTGTGACAGGTACTCAGATGAACTGCGACATGTACTCAGGTACTCAGATGGACTGTGACAGGTACTTTGATGGGTGGTGACAGGTCCTCTTTATTAAGGGGGCAATCAGTGTAATTAATGTACACTGTAGGTGGTAATGAGATGTTACCGCAATCTCCTTCTCACACACGATCTGTGTGTGAGGAGGAGAACCGGGTAACATCTTGTTACCGCTCTATGTTTACATTTAGTGATCGGCTGTGAAAGGATCACGTGCAAAGTGGGGAGGTACCATCTGTGATCGGCTGTGACTTCATCATGGCCAGTCACGTGGTAAACAGCCATGCCTAATGGCTGTTCACCCCCCCCTCGGTGGCAAGCGGTGTCTCAGTGACACGCCTCCACAGAAGGTAAAGGGCTGCTCACACACGAATGTGAGCATTCTCTGTTTAAATGGACGGATGTCATATGATGCCCGCCCAGAACAAGAGCTGCACTGCCTGGCCGTCATATGATGGCCGGCAGGCGGCAAGCATTTAACTACAATAAATAGATCAAAAATGTGACATGCATAAAGCAAAACTGTCCATGTGTGTTCCTTTAAATAAACAAAAACAAAATGTTTGTGTGTATTCCTTTAAATAACAAATCTGGTGAACACACCAAAATGTTTGCATGTGTCCTTTTAAATCATCATAGTATCTCTTAAAACTGAAAAACAAAATGTATCCAAGTGTACTAAATATTGTCCATATGTACCAGTTGCTATAACTAAGAGGATGAAAATTCTTTAAATACTCTTCATATTTTCACCATGTCTATAAATATATATAGAATCCGGGGGGGGGGGTGTGTGGTTTGGTGCCGGACTCTAATGGGTGCATAATCCCTGTGCTCCAGTCTCCGGAGGTGCCTCTATCAGTCTAGCAGAGCCATGTTCCCCTGCAGACATGGGGGAACCAAAGGGGAACTCATCCTCAGCTCGGTCCCGCTCACCCAGGGGAACCAAATGCAGGATGTATAGCTGAGATCACACCTGCTTGATCTCGAGACCTTCACAGATACATGGAAGACCTGGACAATCGTGGTCGGCATCACAATATATGGGTAAGAGGCATTCTAGGAACAATTGACCATAACCAACCGGCCCAGGCTACTATAGCCATATTCAATGATCTTTTAGGCAGACCCCTTGAATCACCCATTGACTATGAGCACCTGCACAGAGCTCTCAGACCCAGGGGAAGAGGCACTGACCCTCCTCAGAGATGTAGTATGCTGCCTGGTTAACTTTAAACTGAAGGAAGAAATCCTGCGAAGGGCCAGGAATTGCTGCAACCTACTTTACCAAGGCACAGATATAAAACATTTTCAAGACTTCTCACCCATCACTCTCAAAAATAGAAGAGACCAGTCATCCCCTCCTTGACCTACTATGAATCCAGTACCGCTGGAAATTTCCCTTCTGCCTATCTGCCTTAGCACAAGGCCGCACGGTCAACTTGCGGGTACCAGAGGACTTACCTGCCCTCTGTGAGACACTAAACATACTCCGCATTGAAATACCTGACATATAAATCCCTCCGCCCTCCTCACCTCAGGAGGTCTATCTCCATGGATGCCATCCCAGTCCACGATGAGGACCCAGGAACGATGAGGATCCAGGAACACCAAGAATAATAGTCCCACAGCTTCTCCAGCTCATAGAAGACCTCATCATGGACCAATTGTCTATTTTCCTTTTCACCTGAAATCCTCAAAACCGATATATATTTGATAGCATATCAAGCTACCCATTTCCACGATTTTCATCAAGAGTTACCTTCACAAATGGTAAGAATGCCACTGTTATAGATGAACTGAACCACATTTTACATGCCACATTCACTGTCTCCCCAGTATGTTCGATTGGGGGAAAAAATCTATCTATCCCTAGTGGGTCACATTCCCACATCCTTCCTCAAACTAAGATGAACAGGAAAAGGCTGTTGCCACTTGTCTTGGCCCCAATGTTCACCCATGCCTAGATACCAGGCCTCCCTCCACTCTTATCATACTTCTACCCAAGAAGCAAGAACTCACCATGACGCTTGAACACCTTCACTGAAGGAAATGAATAGTAACCTTTGCAATGCATAATAGTCATTGACAACTTGAACATTGACACACAAGTTTAGCATGCACATGCTGTGAGATGTCTAATCTCTTTGAATACCGGCTAGTCCCCCAAGCAGTCTTCCCCTTACCATATCCTCTCCACTTCCGTATCCCCTCCCCCCCTACCCAACCCCTTCTCAATCCCTCATGGCTCGTAACACTCCTTACTCTAGAGCAATAGCTATATCGGTGAGAGTGTCCCTGTAGGGTGCCACATCCAAACTAACTAAACAACAGGATAGTATCCCTTAAGTGGACTTTTAAGGCACTAACATGATTGATAGAAAAAGCGTATTTTATTAAACATAATAAGCAAGATAAAAACAGAGTATATTGGAATGGTTACAGTTACTGTGTACAAGGTACAGAATCACCACAACGATTGATTGTAAAGTTCTCGTAATTTGCGCGATGCATTTCAGAGTATCAATGTCTCCTTCTTCATATATATACTACCTGTACTCAGTAGGAACAAATAATTGATGAAAGGTTGTTATAGAGCAATGTGTAGTTGGTGTCAACTGAAAAATAATAGATGCATGACAAAAGGTCATTTATGTAGATATATATATATATATATATATATATATATATATATATATATATATATATATATATTTAATTTTTGATAATTGTAATAATCCTTATTACCTTCAGAAGTCACATAATTAGTGAAATGATGTCCACCTGTGTGCAATCTAAGTGTCACATGATCTGTAATTAGATATACACACCTTTTTGAAAGGCCCCAGAGGCTGCAACACCTAAGCAAGAGGCACCACTAACCAAACACTGCCATGAAGACCAAGGAACTCTACAAACAAGTAAGGGACAATGTTGTTGAGAAGTACAAGTTAGGGTTAGGTTATAAAAAATATCCAAATCTTTGATGATCCCTAGGAACACCATCAAATCTATCATAACCAAATGGAAAGAACATGGCACAAGAGCAAACCTGCCAAGAGACGGCCGCACACCAAAACTTACAGACCGGAGGGTGACATTAGTTGGAGAGGCAGCACAGAGACCTAAGGTAACCTTGGAGGAACTGCAGAGTTCCACAGCAGAGACTGGAGTATCTGTATATAGGACGAAAATAAGCCATATGCCCCATAGAGTTGGGCTTTAGGGAAGAGTGGCCAAAAGAAAGCCATTGCTTTCAGCAAAAAACAAAATGGCACGTTTTGAGTTTGCGAAAAGGCATGTGGGAGACTCCCAAAATGTATGGAGGAAGGTGCTCTGGTCTGATGAGACTAAAATTGAACTTGTTGGCCATCAAAGAAAACGCTATGTCTGGCGCAAACCCAATACATCACCCAAAGAACACCATCCCTACAGTGAAACGTAGTGGTGGCAGCATCATGCTGTGGGGATGTTTTTCAGCAGTCTTGACTGGGAAACTGGTCAGAGTTGAGGGAAAGATGGATGGTGCTAAATACAGGGATATTCTTGAGCAAAACCTGTACCACTCTGTGTGTGATTTAAGGCTAGGACGGAGGTTCACCTTCCAGCAGGGCAATGACCACAAACACACTGCTAAAGCAACACTTGAGTGGTTTAAGGTGAAAAATGTAAATGTGTTGGAATGGTCTAGTCAAAGCCCAGACCTCAATCCAATAGAAAATCTGTGGTCAGACTTAAAGATTGCTGTTCAGAAGCGCAAACCATCTAACTTGAAGGAGCTGGAGCAGTTTTGCAAGGAGGAATGGGCAAAAATCCCAGTGGTAAGCTGTAGCAAGCTCATAGAGACTTATCCAAAGCGACTTGCAGCTGTGATAGCCGCAAAAGGTGGCACTACAAAGTATTGACTTTAGGGGGGTGAATACTTATGCACATTGACTTTTTCTGTTATTTTGTCCTATTTGTTGTTTGCTTCACAATAAAAAAACAAACAAAACATCTTCAAAGTTGTGGGCATGTTCTGTAAATTAAATGATGCATTTCCTCAAACAATCCATGTTAATTCCAGGTTGTGAGGCAACAAAACACGAAAAATGACAAGGGGGTGAATACTTTTGCAAGGCACTGTATGTGAGTAACTTTCTGATTGGCTAATGAGTCCTGTAGCTAGGCTTGATGTAATATCAGAGTATATAATGCCCATCTGTTTTTATACTCCATCAGCGATTACAAAAAACTTGAGGCTTATGTGTGTGTCTAGTGCTGTTAAACCTTAACACTGAGGCAGATAGAACAATGTCTATGAGAACAACAGTGGTTGTACACCTAATAGTATTAGCAAGTATCACTGAGATGTATAATGAATCATACCTTAGTTGATAAGAAGTAGCCACATGGAGACATGTCCTGGCATCCAGACCCTGAGGTGGATGTCAGCCATGTCCGCAAGAGCATCTCTAATATACTCCTCTCCCTCCTATAGCAGGCACAGCCAATAATTAACAGCTACACCTGAGCTGGGGGAGTGGATTTTATAGTTCCACGTCCACTTCCATAGTTAATTCTTCTACTAGATTACATAGTTGGAGCACTTATGATAATGACTTCTTGTATTAATCCATAGGCCTCTTTTGAAAAGCTGTTCCTTGTGATATATACTGCTTAGAAAATCCCTCTCCGGAGAGGTGACTTCACACAAAATCTAAAATAGACTGTTATTGTCACATTATCCCTCACAAACCAGTTCAAGGCAATTCATCCCTCTCGTTGAGAAAATACTTTTATATGCACTTAACACCCCCCTTCTTAAAAGTCAGCTTACAGCAAAGAATAGGCCTCACAACCAATGCAACCGTTAAACTGCCCCACATTGGATATCTCTTAGATGTGCCCTGCCCCTGTAGACGCATCCTCCATGTGAATTTGCCCCATCCTCCACACTCAAGGGCATACTAAATCACTCTACAGTCTCCAGACGAGGCAAAGTTGCTTGGTAAGCCGAGAATGCTAGTAAAAAGGGGCAATATTGTTTATTGTTTATTGATGTTGGTTCTTGTTGGAGACTGTTATATCCCCCCCCCCTTTTTTTTTGTTTTGTTATGCATAATTAATGGCTGAATACTCACAGTCTCATTACAGTTTTTTTTTTCTTTTTTCTCCTTTTCCCAAGGAATGCCACAGGGAAGTACCATCAAGTCACCATGCGTCAGAGGGGGGTGGGGTCACCGGGTGCCCCCTCGTTATTTAAGAACCGTCAGAAGAGGAGAAGCGTCACACAGCGGGAGCCTCCCTCCATGCCATCATGGATGCGGAGCGGCCCGAAAAGATGAAGATGAAGAGAAGAAGATGAAGAGAAGAAGATGAAGAGAAGAGCGGGAGCCTCCCTCCATGCCATCATGGATGCGGAGCGTCCCGAGGAGAAGAAGGGAAGAAGACGCCGACGCCACGGAGGAGATGCCGGATGAGAACACCGGAGGAAGAACCAGAAGAAGAAGAAGATGGAGGAAGAAACCGAAGGAAGATAGAAGATAGAAGAAAGAAGAAAGAAGAAGCATTTAAATAAAGGAATTGTCTCTTGTCTTTTTTAACATTTTTGACAGTTTTTTAGTGAAATGGTAGGGGTACTTTAGTACCCCCTTACCATTTCACACAGGGGGAGGGCCGGGATCTGGGAGTCCCCTTGTTAAAGGGGGCTTCCAGATTCCGATAAGCCCCCGCCCGCAGACACTGACAACCACCGGCCAGGGTTGTGGGGATGAGGCCCTTGTCCTCATCAACATGGGGACAAGGTGTTTTGGGGGGCTACCCCAAAGCACCTTCCCAATGTTGAGGGCATGTGGCCTGGTATGGTTCAGGAGGGGGGGTGCTCTCTCGCCCCCCCCTCTTTTCCTGCAGCCTACCAGGTTGCATGCTCGGATAAGGGTCTGGTATGGATTTTTGGGGGGAACCCACGCCGTTTTTTTTTTTAATTTTGGCGCGGGGTTCCCCTTAAAATCCATACCAGACCTGAAGGGTCTGGTATAGATTTTGAGGGGGACCCACACCATTTTTTAAAAAAATTTGTCCGGGGTTCCCCTTAATATCCATATCAGACCTGAAGGGCCTGGTATGGAATTTAGGGGGACCCCCACGTCATTTTTTTTTTTTAATTTTGGCCGGGGTTCCCCTTAATATCCATACCAGACCTGAAGGGCCTGACATGGAATTTAGGGGGATCCCCACGTCATTTTTTTTTTAAATTTTGGTTCGGGGTTCCCCTGTGGGGAATTCCCATGTTGTTTTTATCAATGAACTTCTATGTGTATTGTCAGACCGGCAATGCATTAATAGCCGCGAGTAGTTTTAAATGACTTGTTTTCCTTTGAAATGTCATTTTGCTGTCAAACTGTTCTAAACACGGGAAACATGCGCCCCTTTACAGGCATACTATAGACACCCCCCAGGTATGAAATTTAAAGGGATATTACACTTTTATGTTTCACTTTAAGTATTATTAAAATCACTGCTCCCGAAAAAACAGCCGTTTTTAAAACTTTTTTGCATTGATCAATGTCCCCTGGGGCAGGACCCAGGTCCCCAAACACTTTTTATGACAATAACTTGCATATAAGCCTTTAAAATTAGCACTCTTGATTATTCATGTTCGTGTCCCATAGACTTTAACGGTGTTCGCATGTTCGAATGAATCTTGCCTGTTCGCATGTTCTGGTGCGAACCGAACAGGGGGGGTGTTCTGCTCATCCCTACTTGGAATCAATGGCTATTGAACTTAATTTTTCTCGGCTCGATGTACGTGTTGTATGTCACAGCATTCTTGACGTTCGGAATTTCCAACAACATTTGTGTGACCGTGTATGCAAGTTTGAGCCAACATCCGTTGGAAAAAAATCCACGGTTTTGTTGTTGGAATGTCCAATCATGTGTACATAGCATTCTGCTTCACAAAGAAGAAACCAGAACCAGCAGGAGATGAGGATTTGTGGATAAAATCTCGAGAAAGTGCGTCGGCAACATACTCCATGGCCTTATCCTCTAAGACCGACAAAGGCTAAACCCAGCCATGAGGGAGTATGGCACCAGGGTGAAGGTCAATTGTGCAATCATACGGCTGGTGTGGAGGAAAACTACCGGCTTGACCTTTTTCAAAGACATTGCTAAATTTGCAGTACTCCTCCGGCAGGGAGGAGAGTGAAGAGGTGCACAGGACCTTGGCTACCTTCTGGAAGCATGTCTCACTGCATTGTGGTGACCAGGAGAGAACCTCAGCATGGGGCCAATAAAAAGAGGGGTTGTGCCTCTGTATCCAGCGGAAACTTAGGTGAGGAAATAACTTGGAATTGGATTATCTCATGGTGAGGAGCCCATACGGCCATGGACAATGGAACCATCTCATGAGTCACATGGGCAGGCTGTAGAGGTCTCCCATCAGGAGCCTCAATAGCAAGTGGAGTTTCATGCAGCTGCAGAGGAATCGAGTGCTTCGATACAAAGGCAGCATCAATGAACAGGCCTGCAGCCCCAGAGTCGATTAGAGCCTGTATCTTGAAGGACGACTCAGCCCAAGAAAGGGTGACCAAAACTAGGCCTTATCCTTCTGGATAACTGGGGATGAAACAACGCCACCTAAGGTCTGTCCGTGACAGGACCTCAAGGTTCGGGCATACCCTGGACGGGTAGGACAAGACTTCAAAAAGTGACCTGCCTGGCCACAATAAAGACACAATCTCTCCCTCCTTCTAAAGGCTCTCTCACCTGCAGAGAGACATGTGAAACCCAAGTACAAGGGTTCACCTTCACTGACCGACTCGGTACCAGGAGGCATGGGAGGTGAGGGAGGCATGGGTGGGACTGCAAAGCTCAGAGACAAACGTACAGGAGGCTTCCACTGAGTCTGGAGTCAATGAGGATGGCAAATGTGATCAACTTCTCCAGCTCAGTGGGTATATCTCAGGCTGCTATCTCATCCTTGATGGTATTCGAGAGACCATGAGAAAAAGCAGCCATGAGGGCCTCATTGTTCCACGCAACCTCTGCTGCCAGAGTATGGAATTCAATGGCGTAGTCGGCAACAGTTATCATACTCTGTTTGATGGACATGAGGCACTTGGCAGCAGAAGCGGAGCGTGCGGGAATGTCAAATACCCTTTTAAACGAAGCCACAAACTCAGGGTAGCTCAAGACAACAGGTTTTTGCATCTCCCATAGAGGGTTTGCCCAGGCCAAGGCTCTCTCAGAAAGCAAAGATATCATGAATCCTACTTTGCTTCTGTCTGTGGGAAACGCCTGGGGCAGCATCTCAAAGTATATCTCAACCTGGTTGAGAAACCCTCTGCATTGGACTGGATCACCCCCAAATTGCTGGGGAAGCGGAGCGGAACCAAACATATCTCTTATAGAGGTAATACTCGAGGCTGGTGCCTTCACAGAGACTGGAGCAGCAGCAGGGTCAACCTGCAACATAGGTTGTACCGGGGCGGCAACAGTGGGAGATTGCAGTTAAGCCGTGTGACTCATGAGTGTTTGTAATGCCATGGCAAACTGATCTGTGCGGTGATCCACTTCATCCAATCTGGAAAAAATATTACCAACAAGTGGATTGACTGCATCTTCTGAATTCATGGCCTTCGCCTACTGTCAGAAACCATGAAATCAGGCCGAGACAGAAGTACAGTTAAATCACACTTGTTTAATAATAAAAGTAAAAATAACAAACATAGTCAAAACATAGCCAAAGTTCAGTAACCGTAACGGATAGTCAGCCAAGCCAGAAGTAGGGATCAATGTAGTGGAACAGCAAGCAGGATCTGGAGCCAGAAGGGATGTCAGTAAAGCAAGTCTTGAAAAGGATCGCAGGAGATAGTTTCTGTGATGTGACCAAGGCGAAGGCAGAGCTCCTCTGGACTGGATGACTTAAGTAGGCAGGACTGACGAGCAGGATATCATCAACAGCTGAGTAACTGTGGAGAGATAGGAGCTGGCAATTAGCCGACAGCTGAGTGGCCAGCTCAGAGAAGGAAGGGCTGAGCCCAGCCCTGACACTCTCCTATCATCTCTAATAGAAAAGGACCAAGTTGGTTTTATTCCAGGACGAGAAGCAAGAGATAACACTACAAAGGCTATAAATCTGCAGCACTGGATAACCACCAACAAACATAAAGGGTTCTTCCTATCATTGGACACGGAGAAGGCATTCGACAGAATGGCCCGGGACTACATGGGAGCAGTATTAATGCACTTAGGACTTCAAAACCGAATGTTTAACTCAGTCATGTCCCTATAAACGACACCAACTGCCAGGGTTCGGACTATAGGCCATCTGTCGAACGCCTTCTCCATAACCAATGGGACAAGACAGGGCTGCCAACTCTACCCATTCTATTTGTTTTGACCCTGGAGCCACTCCTATGTTGCCTCAGGAACAATATCACTGTTCCATGAGAGACGGTTAAACATTGTGAAAATAATTTTCCCTTTCAATGGCGACACAATGCGTTTAAATACCTAGGGATCTTCTTAACAACAAACAACAAACCTTTCCAATCTTTTCGCCAAAAAATTAGTCAGTCACTGCAAAGACTGGATTTGACTAGAAAACTCCCTATCCCCTCTACCATTATGATAGGCACCCTGGTTGTTGCTTAACCATATCCCCTCCAAAAAAATTATATCCCGTTCTCAAAACTATATCAGATGATCTTAAAGAAATAAAACAAAACCATAATTTTCCTGGTTCGGCCATGGAGCAATCTTAAAAATGAATATTCTACCCCATATTTCGTACATCCTACAAACTATTCCAATTAAACTCCCCCCATCCTTTTTCTTATAGAAGGATATGTACAGGATTCTTATGGAAACAAAAACACCCGAGAATAACGTATGACCTTTTGACACGACCCAAAACGAAAAGGGGTATTGGTCTCCCAAACCTCAAAAAGTACTACTGGGCCTGCCATCTTTCCAGAATTGTTGATTGGGTACTATATAGTCACTGCAAAGATTGGATTTGACTCGAAAACTTCCTATCTCCTCTACCATTACGATCGGCACCCTGGTTGTTGCTTAACCATATCCCCTCCACACTCAAGAAACACCCTCTCATTGACCCGACACTTCATTGTTTCAGGGAGACATGTAAAAAAATGACACATCTCTTCCGTTCCAGGACCCTTTACTCCTATAAGACTTAACCCTACCTTCCTCCCTGGTATGTCCCTACAATTCCTAACAAATAAATGGCAACACCCAGAAATATTGGCACATCAATTTTTTCGTGACGACTCTTTCTTAGAACGTTTCGCGTTAGTGCCTAATCTCACCAACAACCCTCTCATTAACTCCATTTGAACACTTATGCTCATAATCTAGCCTCCAACAACATTTGATCTCCAATATTTATACTATGCTATTTGCAGATATCTCCCCTAAGGCTGGAAAGGCTTGCATAGCATGGGAAAAATAAATACATTGGGAATTAGACGACCAATGAGAACATATATTTATGATAAGTAAAGTATTAATGAGCCCATAAAGGCTCTCTAAATGTCTCCATTAAAGAAAACAATTACAAGACCCTGACTCGCTGGTACAGAACTCCAGTGATTCTAAACAAGTATAATCCTTCCTTCCCCAACAAATGCTGGAAATGCGCCAGAGAGCCAGGCACCTTGTTACACATCCTGTGGTCATGCTCGTTGATCCAACCATTTTGCTTACAAGTCCAAGAATTAACAGAGTCGATTTCCACATTCTCTTTAGAATATACCCCAGCCCAATTCCTTTTTCATCACTCTAACATATCGGCACACGATTATCGTAAAACACTAACTCTACCTCTAATCAATGCAGCCAAAATGTGTATTCCCCGACACTGGGGCTCTCCTCTTATAACGACCATCCCAGAATGTTTCAAACAAATTAACAAAATTTCTGAAATGGAAGAACTCATTTTCATTGCCCGAGATTCCCCAGCTAAATACTCAAAGACATGGGCCTGTTGGAACCACTTCCGAACAACGAATAGATATCTGACATTAATGAGATAACTCCTTACCATGATCTGCCCACCCATGATAAACACTTACTGATTTCACATCATATCTCACCCAACCCCCCCCCCTTTTCTCTTCTTCTTTACAGGGGGCATGGACCTCCCACCCCTACCCAAGGGATGAGTTTGGGAGGTCCCATGTCAATTTTTTTCATTGGCTAACCCCTATACTTTCACCTCTATGACTGTCTTACATCATCTACTAAACCCCTTTTACTGTCCTTTTGCTAATCAGGTGTTCAAGACAGAGCACCAAGTTGGCAACATCATATCCCTTTGGATCAAATTATCATACAAATGCCCACATCATTTTTCATGCATATGGAATCTACCCTGATTACTTTTAGCACAAGACAGAAAGATTTGTTACGGTATTTAGTAATATTCACTCTGAGTTTAACTACAGTTGATCTTTGTACCCCGCATAATACTTAATCTCCCTTTGGATTTTAAGTTGGATAATCAAGATATTCATTGTTGGTTACATGCCTTTGACACACCTGTTTTACCCATAACAACCAATGTTCTTTGCTTCCTCAACAAATTTGTGATAATACTGTAATCTTGATACTGTTATCCAATAAAACATTTTTGGAAAAAAAAAAAAAAAAGGAATCCAATAGTGTCAAGCCCCATCACCATAATGCAAATGCTCTCATCTCTATAGTCAGACCTAAATGTCATTAGGTAATATGCACCTTCCCCTTTAAATGAGGTTCTCATAAGAGACAACAGCAGTCTCCACTCCAATGCTTAGTGACTCCACAATCCACTTCCATCCTCCATGATGTTTAGATCAGGGTGAAAAAAAGAAGACAAATATATGGTGCTCTCTGCTAAAAATATATTATTGCACTTAACTTAAAAAGTGCACAACGTACTGGTGCACTGCAGTATAAGGCATTTACAATAGGAAAACCTCCAACAAAATGGTCATCTGCACACTTCCTGTGACGTACCCGGCGCTTCCTAACTCATTTTGCGTCATCTTTCACATGACTTCAATCTTCTTTTTGAGCTTTTTTTCACCCTGGATACAAACATCATGGAGGATGGAAGTGGATTGTGGAGCCACCAAGCATTGGACTTATGAGAACCCCATTTAAAGGGGAAGGCGCATATGACCTACTGATAGTTAGGTCTGACTATTAGGTGAGAGCACTGGATGCTCTATATATTTAAAGGCATGGTGGAATTATGAACAGTTTTTGAAGAATTTTCAACTTCTTGGATATAACAAGTGGTACATATGGACAATATTGAGTGTAGTGATATAATAATATGTGTAGTATAGTAGTATAGTGGTGTCGTGGGTATGATAATTAATTAGTAAGTACTCTTCCGCAGCAACCCAATTCTTCCAGAGAGATGCACTTTATTGACTTCCAACACAGAACAAAGTCCAAAGTCCACAGATGACAAAAAATCCGACAAAGTAGATATAATTTAGAATCCCATGTTCCTAGCTCTGTGTGTTCCCAGCCATACACAGACAAGCCTAACTTAAACTATAGACTGAATGCCGTGTTATATTCACTAGACACTGAATGGCTGAGCAATTTGATTGGCCGTCTCCATTCAGGTCTTTTATATACTTTAGTCTTTCAGATAGACAACAACTCCCAGCCGTGAACAGCTGCAGTCATAAACCACCCCAATTTGCACTCCCGCATAGCAACATCAACAAGTCCCCTTAGATATGTGTAATTAGATTAGATTAACAGATACCACCTGAACACCCTTTGAAATGTTCAAATAGACTCGCATAAGATTAACACATCAAAGGGTCTTCAGCTGTCCCCTTGCTATGTTAAAATTCAGTTGACTTGGACAATTCAACTGAATTTCTGGTCAACATGGCACCCCAATACAATATTATACAAAAATTGGCCAACATATTACAACATATACAACATATACCCCCACTTGGGTCGGTTCTAACTACTCGAACTGACCCATAAATCAAACAACAAAAAATATCATTACAATTTGAGGTACTGGATGCTTTACAATGGCTCATATAAAATATGAAGTTGAAACTGGTTACATCTCTCTTCGCCAGCCTCTAAAATATCCCCGTGAATCAGTTATTAGATAATATAACTTTTATGCCGCGTACACACGGTCGGACTTTTCGTCTACAAAAGTCCAACGGACGCTGACGGACTAAAGCTGGCTGGTAATCCGATCGTGTGTGGGCTTCTCCGGACTTTCAACGGACTTTTTCAGCCTCAAATCCGACGGACTTTAGATTTGAAACATGCTTCAAATTTTTCCGACGGACTCGAGTCCGGTCGAAAAATCCGCTCGTCTGTATGCTAGTCTGACGGACAAAAACCCACGCTAGGGCAGCTATTGGCTACTGGCGATCAACTTCCTTATTTTAGTCCGGTGTACGTCATCACATAAGAATTCGACTGACTTTTGTGTGATCGTGTGTAGGCAAGTCTGTTCGTTAGAAAGTCCGCCGCAAGTCCGTCGAAAGTCCGTTGAAAGTCTGTCGGACAGGCTGTCGGACTTTTGTAGCTGAAAAGTCCGACCGTGTGTACGCCCCATTAGACCATGACTAGAAAAGGATTTGGTAAACATCAGTGGCCCATATAGCTGTTAGGCCTTATTATATCACATCAAGATCTTGAATATTGCGCGAAGACGAGCTGATGTCACAGCCCATCCTTTGGTCTGACTTCATCACATCTCTCACCATCTCACTGAAAGTAAACTTGGTATGCTCTGGGAACTCCAATCCACATAAGTCCAGGATTTTTTTCATCTCCAGGCTCAAGCTTTCCATTTTTAAAGATGCTTTTACGCAAACACTCTACTTTCATCTTTATAGTAAGAAGAACTATCAATGTACCAGCACTCACTTTCAAGGTTAAAAGGTTGGGATATGGCAGTAAAAACTGCGCTGCAAACTATTGCCTTGCACTTGACATTCATGAGTCCATCTTTGTTGATGGCCAGCCACAATTTGCTTTTGTAATCTGCTGTAGGCCGACCCCTCATTGCCTTCAATAGAGCAGTTACTTGGATCATTCAGTCCACAATTACACCTGAATGGTATACCAACATAAACATATACCCCCACACGATGGTTCAGATAGAATCAGCTTGACATCAGTGTTTATCAGATCTTCTATCCAGACAAAGCGGCAGTGGAAATTCTTGCCAGTATCTTCACCATGAATAGTAGAAAGGTCTTTTTCATCCATATATGTCATAGCCTTTAGCATATTATAAACAACTGAATCAACAAAGTTTCAAATCATGACTGGAGTGATGAATTTCACTCACCCCTCATAAATTTAGGAAAACCACCCAACATACTATAATTTATGCTATGCCAAGCCATTGTGCAGCATCTCACCTTAGATGTCAAATATATTGATCAATACGCATTATGTAATATGTACAGATGTTATGAAAATTATTTTAGGTTTAAATGCTTCTCTTTGATTTTAAGATAAAGTTCCAGAAATAAAACAAACAAAATAAAAAATGAAAAGCAAAAATGGGAGAAAAATTAAAAGTTAGGGTGTTGAAGAAAAAAGAAAAAAAGGTCCATTACTTGATGGAGAGAGTCCATTACTGGAGAGAGTCCATGAATGCTTTATAATTCCTTGTTGTCTATTCAGCATTTCTCCCATAATTCTCCCCCACTAGCCAGCAATTTCAGACTGTGCTTCTGCTATTCACCGTCATTTAAATGTCAATATCTGAAAGACAAAAAAACTCTCCAACAAAACTAATTAGCAAGGTCCTTAAACGTTGTTTGAAGTTAAAACAAAACACTATTTACACATATACAGTTTAAAGCTAATTCACCCCCACTGCTAGAGAAGTGTCATTTGCATTCAAAAACAGATCTGGAGAATGTACATCTTGTACCCCCTTCAACTGCTCTAATAATTTATCACGTTCCCCTCTCATCTTGTCATACTCAATCTTCAGGTGGTCATATTTCTGTTTTAACTGAGAAAACGGTATCCAAGTCTTGGACCTTTTCTTATTATTATTTTGGTCAGCTCTGTTTTTCATATTAATATCACCTATGTTTGACCCGGAGTGTCCTCTCTGGGTGTTATCATAGGATATTATCTTCTGATCTTTATGCTCAGTATTTGTCCTAAACAATGTGACTAAATCAATTTTGACAGCCTGCTCATTTGACTTTCTCCATAAATGGTCTGCTCTCAACAATATGTCTTTTAAATCATGAGGATTTGGGGTAACTAATAAAATATTTTGTTTGATATCTTCATGCAATGCATCTAGAAACATACTCATATGTATCAAGCCACCACGCTCAAATGCAAGATTATTACCGACCAATAATTCCATAATAGTTGCTATCCTGTGTGACAATTCATAGGGAGATTCATTTTGCATCTGTTGGATCCTCCCATGAATAGTAACATCAGAACGTACACCATACAAAACACATAATAATTCCAGTAATATGTCCCTTGTTCTAAGAGGCTGAATACAGATTTGTTTAATTCTCATCCAAAGACCAC
Organism: Aquarana catesbeiana; assembly: GCF_042186555.1. Taxonomy (NCBI): domain Eukaryota; kingdom Metazoa; phylum Chordata; class Amphibia; order Anura; family Ranidae; genus Aquarana; species Aquarana catesbeiana. The sequence continues at coordinate 213,341,137 of NC_133327.1, forward strand.
TTCCTAAAGAATGTTGCAAAACTCTTTCTAAGTCAGATGGGTTGAGATTGTACATATCTCTGACCTGCTGCACGTCACAAAACCATTTTAAAAATCTGTTTAAATCATGGTATGGAACCATTCCTAATTCTTTAAGAATTGCATCTAATTCTTTTGGTTTCAAAGGCTTCATTACAAGTCGAACTTCACCTGTATTATTATTATTGTTATAAACTGTGGTAGTCACAGTGGGGGCAGCTGGTCATGAATTATCAGGTTTAATATGAGGTTCTGTTTCATTTGAAAGAAAGTCTGTGTCTGTATTTTGCTGCAGACTGCGGAATCCAAGATTTGATGCATATCTGCATTCTTGAGATCTCTTCTCTAATTCCATAATTCTTAATTTTAATCTCTCATTTTCTTCCGATAATTCATCACAACGTTTAGATTTCTGAAGCAAAGCTTCCCCAATGGTAACTGCATGCAATTTTAAATTTACTGTCTCGGTGTCTGATTGGTTTTGTAACCTCTCACAAACATTGTTGCTATTATCAACTGCCTTCTGTAACTGGGTAATTTCCTCAACCTTACCCTTTAAAGAACGTTCCATTGTTAAACAGCAAGATAATAAGCCCTGTACAATACAACCTTTTCTTTTACTTTCTGAAATTTTGCTATCAAAAACATTTTCTCTAAAAATTCCTTCATCATCGTCCACCTCTGCTTACATTTTTCTGGAATTTCATAAGGACCGTCATGGCGCTTAATACATTTTAATACCCATCTGTTAACTTTATCAGAACTGACACTAGCTTCACACTGAGTAAGCATTTTGACTATATTACTAATAATTTTTTAAAAAAATAAATATTTTACTCACCGCATTAGTTACTCCTTCAGCTTCTCGTTCAGATCTTCTGGTACACGACACAGTCCTTTTTTTGTTGTTGTTTCCAGTCTCCAGAGAATAATTCTGGGGTTCCCAACTTGTTTAATTTTGTAGATCAGACTCTCTTATGCCACAACCAGACATTAGAGTCACAGCACAGCTCTTGGTTCTTCATCAGACTTCTGTCCACCTCACAGGATTGTTGTCACCACCGACTTCTGTTACTAAGTCCGAAAATGCTCTTCTGGTCACTTGAACGGCACCAATGTAGTGATATAATAATATCGGGTACAGTAGTATAGAGAGTGGGTATGATAATTAATCAGTAAGTACTCTTCCGCAGCAACCCAATTCTTCCAGAGAGATGCACTTTATTGACTTCCAACACAGAACAAAGTCCAAAGTCCACAGATGACAAAAAATCCGACAGAGTATATAATTGAAAGTCCCATGTTCCTAGGTCTGTGTGTTCACACACAGATAAGCCTATCTTAAAAACTACAGACAAGCCTATACTTAAACTATAGACTGAATGCCGTGTTATATTCACTAGACACTGAATGGCTGAGCAATTTGATTGGCCATCTCCATTCAGGTCTTTTATATACTTTAGTCTTTCAGATAGACAACAACTCCCAGCCGTGAACAGCTGCAGTCATAAACCACCCCAATTTGCACTCCCGCATATCAACATCAACAAGTCCCCCTAGATTAGATTAACAGATACCACCTGAACACCCTTTGAAATGTTCAAATAGACTCGCATAAGATTAACACATCAAAGGGTCTTCAGCTGTCCCCTTGCTATGTTAAAATTCAGTTGACTTGGACAAGTCAACTGAATTTCTGGTCAACATGGCACCCCAATACAATATTATACATAAATTGGCCAACATATTACAACATATACAACAATATACAACATTGAGTACACATGGATACATTTTGTTTTTCATTTTTAAGAGGTACTATGATGATTTAAAAGGACACATACAAACATTTTGGTGGGTTCAACATCATTTGTTATGTAAGGTCTGTGAGGTTGTTTACATTCATGCCTGGTAACTACTATAGAGTTAGTGCTACAAACAGATTCTTCCTGTTAAGAGGTTGTTTCCTGTCCTTGCTTAAGGGTCAGGAAACCCTTCAATGTTATATATAGGGGTGTCTTACAGAAAGTGAAGAGAGATAGTGGTCAGCCAGATGCTGAGCAAGCTAGAGGTGCTGCAGGATGATTTTGTGCTGTATCCATCTAGGCTGAAAAGGGACAATAGGCAATAGTTAATGCACTGTGTAGCTTACTGTTTGTTATATTATTGTCACTCCTGTGTGGGAATCAGAGATATCTGTTAGAGGCTTCTCTGATTCACTAAAACTTTTGCAATATACTTGGGCTATTCTCAAGTGTATGAGAGAGAAACTCATTTGATTATAACCTATCAAGTGACTGGTTTGTGTTGAAGAGTATATCTGTCACTTCATTATTTAAAGCAACAGTATCCCTTTTTGGTCTGGGGGGGTTCCTAGCTAGTATTAACCTAGGGAACGGTAAACAGCTTAGGGTAGCGACGGGATAGGCTTTCGATGGCCATTTAGATAGATAGAGGTCCAGTAACACTGATAGCCTATAGTAAGCTTAGGGACCAAAAGATAGGCTAGATAGGTCTGATTTGCCTTGCAGGTGGCGTGTTCCAGACTTCTTCGCCATCGGTGTGTTCATCTGTACAAGCGTCCCCAGTAGGGATGAGCTTCGAGTTCGAGTCGAACTCATGTTCTACTCGAACATTGGCTGTTCGCAAGTTCGCCGAACAGCGAACAATTTGGGGTGTTCGCGGCAAATTCGAATGCCGCGGAACACCCTTTAAAAGTCTATGGGAGAAATCAAAAGTGCTAATTTTAAAGGCTTATATGCAAGTTATTGTCATAAAAAGTGTTTGGGGACCCGGGTCCTGCCCCAGGGGACATGGATCAATGCAAAAAAAAGTTTTAAAAACGGACGTTTTTTCAGGAGCAGTGATTTTATTAATGCTTAAAGTCAAACAATAAAAGTGTAATATCCCTTTAAATTTCGTACCTGGGGGGTGTCTATAGTATGCCTGTAAAGGGGCGCATGTTTCCTGTGTTTAGAACAGTCTGACAGCAAAATGACATTTGGAAGGAAAAAACTCATTTAAAACTACCCGCGGCTATTGCATTGCCGACAATACACATAGAAGTTCATTGATAAAAACGGCATGGGAATTCCCCAAAGGGCAACCCCGAACCAAAATAAAAAAAAAAAAATGATGTGGGGGTCCCCCTAAATTCCATACAAGGCCCTTCGGGTCTGGTATGGATATTAAGGGGAACCCCAGCCAAAATTAAAAAAAAAAATTGACGTGGGGTTCCCCCTAAATTCCATACCAGACCCTTCAGGTCTGGTATGGATTTTAAGGGGAACCCCGCGCCAAAAAAAAAAAAAAAAAACGGCGTGGGGTCCCCCTAAAAATCCATACCAGACCCTTATCCGAGCACGCAACCTGGCAGGCCGCAGGAAAAGAGGGGGGGACGAGAGTGCGGCCCCCCCCCCTCCTGAACCGTACCAGGCCACATGCCCTCAACATTGGGAGGGTGCTTTGGGGTAGCCCCCCAAAACACCTTGTCCCCATGTTGATGAAGACAAGGGCCTCATCCCCACAACCGTGGCCGGTGGTTGTGGGGGTCTGCGGGCGGGGGGCTTATCGGAATCTGGAAGCCCCCTTTACCAAGGGGACCCCCAGATCCCGGCCCCCCCCCCTGTGTGAAATGGTAAGGGGTTACTTACCCCTACCATTTCACTAAAAAACTGTCAAAAATGTTAAAAATGACAAGAGACAGTTTTTGACAATTCCTTTATTTAAATGCTTCTTCTTTCTTCCTTCATCTTCTTCTTCTTCTGGTTCTTCTGGCTCTTCTGGTTCTTCCTCCGGCGTTCTCGTCCAGCATCTCCTCCGCGGCGTCTTCTATCTTCTTCTCCTCGGGCCGCTCCGCACCCATGGCATGAGGGGGGAGGCTCCCGCTCTTCTCTTCATCTTCTTCTTCATCTTCATCTTCTTCTTCATCTTCTTCTTCTTCTTCTTCTTCTCTTCTTCATCTCTTCTTCCTTCTTCATTTCTTCTGCGGGCCGCTCCGCATCCATGCATGGAGGGAGGCTCCCGCTGTGTGACGGCGTCTCTTCGTCTGACGGTTCTTAAATAACGGGGGGCGGGGCCATCCGGTGACCCCGCCCCCCTCTGACGCACGGTGAATTGACGGGACTTCCCTGTGACGTCACGGGGAATGCCACAGGGAAGTCCCGTCATGTCCCGTGCGTCAGAGGGGGGCGGGGTCACCGGGTGGCCCCGCCCCCCGTTATTTAAGAACCGTCAGACGAAGAGACGCCGTCACACAGCGGGAGCCTCCCTCCATGCATGGATGCGGAGCGGCCCGCAGAAGAAATGAAGAAGGAAGAAGAGATGAAGAAGAGAAGAAGAAGAAGAAGAAGAAGATGAAGAAGAAGATGAAGATGAAGAAGAAGATGAAGAGAAGAGCGGGAGCCTCCCCCCTCATGCCATGGGTGCGGAGCGGCCCGAGGAGAAGAAGATAGAAGACGCCGCGGAGGAGATGCTGGACGAGAACGCCGGAGGAAGAACCAGAAGAGCCAGAAGAACCAGAAGAAGAAGAAGATGAAGGAAGAAAGAAGAAGCATTTAAATAAAGGAATTGTCAAAAACTGTCTCTTGTCATTTTTAACATTTTTGACAGTTTTTTAGTGAAATGGTAGGGGTAAGTAACCCCTTACCATTTCACACAGGGGGGGGGCCGGGATCTGGGGGTCCCCTTGGTAAAGGGGGCTTCCAGATTCCGATAAGCCCCCCGCCCGCAGACCCCCACAACCACCGGCCACGGTTGTGGGGATGAGGCCCTTGTCTTCATCAACATGGGGACAAGGTGTTTTGGGGGGCTACCCCAAAGCACCCTCCCAATGTTGAGGGCATGTGGCCTGGTACGGTTCAGGAGGGGGGGGGGCCGCACTCTCGTCCCCCCCTCTTTTCCTGCGGCCTGCCAGGTTGCGTGCTCGGATAAGGGTCTGGTATGGATTTTTAGGGGGACCCCACGCCGTTTTTTTTTTTTTTTTTTGGCGCGGGGTTCCCCTTAAAATCCATACCAGACCTGAAGGGTCTGGTATGGAATTTAGGGGGAACCCCACGTCAATTTTTTTTTTAAATTTTGGCTGGGGTTCCCCTTAATATCCATACCAGACCTGAAGGGCCTTGTATGGAATTTAGGGGGACTCCCACATCATTTTTTTTTTTTAATTTTGGTTCGGGGTTGCCCTGTGGGGAATTCCCATACCGTTTTTATCAATGAACTTCTATGTGTATTGTCGGCAATGCAATAGCCGCGGTAGTTTTAAATGAGTTTTTTCCTTCAAAATGTCATTTTGCTGTCAGACTGTTCTAAACACGGGAAACATGCGCCCCTTTACAGGCATACTATAGACACCCCCCAGGTATGAAATTTAAAGGGATATTACACTTTTATTGTTTGACTTCAAGCATTATTAAAATCACTGCTCCTGAAAAAACGGCCGTTTTTAAAACTTTTTTTTGCATTGATCCATGTCCCCTGGGGCAGGACCCAGGTCCCCAAACACTTTTATTGACAATAACTTGCATATTAGCCTTTAAAATTAGCACTTTTGATTATTCATGTTCGTGTCCCATAGACTTTAACGGTGTTCGCGTGTTCGAACGAATTTTTTTCCTGTTCGCATGTTCTGGTGCGAACCGAACAGGGGGGTGTTCGGCTCATCCCTAGTCCCCAGGAAGCCACCACTCCATAGATGCTTCAGCGTTTGTCCTCTCAAGCCGGATTGTGTTAGGCCTTCCAAGTCAGCTCATCAGGGGCCCCTGCAACCTAAATGTCTCACAGTGCCTAAATGGAGGTATTGGTGTTAAAGGCCTTTAGTTATATATCCGGATTAGGGATGAGCTTCGAGTTCGAGTCAAACTCATGTTCGACTCGAACATTGGCTGTTCGCCCATTCGCCGAACAATTTGGGGTGTTTGCGGCAAATTCTAAAGCCGTGGAACACCCTTTAAAAGTCTATGGGAGAAATCAAAAGTGCTAATTTTAAAGGCTTATATGCAACTTATTGTCATAAAAAGTGTTTGGGTCCTGCCCCAGGGGACATGGATCAATGCAAAAAAAGTTTTAAACATGTCAGTTTTTTCGGGATCAGTGATTTTAATAATGCTTAAAGTGAAACAATAAAAGTGTAATATTCCTTTAAATTTCATACCTGGGGGTGTCTATAGTATGCCTGTAAAGGGGCGCATGTTTCCCGTGTTTAGAACAGTCTGACAGCAAAATGACATTTCAAAGGAAAAAAAGTCATTTAAAATTACTCGCGGCTATTAATGAATTCTTGGTCCGACAATACACATAAAAGTTCATTGATTCAAACGGCATGGAAATTCCCCACAGGGGAACCCCGAACCAAAATTAAAAAAAAAAAAATGACGTGGGGGGTCCCCCTAAATTCCATACCAGACCCTTCAGGTCTGGCATGGATATTAAGGGGAACCGCAGCCAAATTTTTTTTTTTTAAATGGCGTAGGTTCCCCCTCAAAATCTATACCAGACCCTTCAGGTCTGGTTTGGATTTTAAGGGGAACCCCGCACCAAAATGAAAAAAAACGGCGTAGGGTCCCCCCAAAAATCAATACCAGACCACTTATCCGAGCACGCAACCTGGCAGGCCGCAGGAAAAGAGGGGGGGACCAGAGAGCGCCCCCCTCCTGAACCGTACCAGGCCACATGCCCTCAACATTGGGAGGGTGCTTTGGTGTAGTCCCCCAAAACACCTTGTCCCCATGTTGATGGGGACAAGGGCCTCATCTCCACAACCCTTGGCCAGTGGTTGTGGGGGTCTGCGGGCGGGGGACTTATCGGAATCTGGAAGCCCCCTTTAACAAGGGGACCCCCAGATCCTGGTCCTTCCCCCTGTGTGAAATGGTAAGAGGGTACTTCCTACCATTTCACAAAAAAAAACTGTCAAAAATGTTAAAAATGACAAGAGACAGTTTTTGACAATTCCTTTATTTAAATGCTTCTTCTTTTTTCTATCTTCTATCTTCCTTCGGTTTCTTCCTCCATCTTCTTCTTCTTCTAGTTCTTCTGGTTCTTCCTCCAGTGTTCTCGTCCTGCATCTTCATCTGCAGCGTCTTCTTCCCTTCTTCTCCTCGGGCCGCTGGGCATCCATGATATCATGGAGGGAGGCTTCGGCTGTGTGATGCTTCTCCTCTTCTGATGGTTCTTAAATAACACCCGGTGACCCCGCCCCCCTCTGATGCACAGGGACTTGACGGGGACTTCCCTGTGGCATTCCTTGTGATGTCAAAGGGGGAGGGGTCACCCGTTACGTAACTCTGCCCCCTTCTGACGTCACGGGGAATGCCACAGGGAACTTCCGTCAAGTCCCCGTGCGTTAGAGGGGGGCGGGGTCACCGGGTGGTTCTACCCTCCCATTATTTAAGAACCGTCAGAAGAGGAGAAGCGTCACACAGCGGGAGCCTCCCTCCATGCCATCATGGATGCGGAGCGGCCCGAGGAAAAGAAGGGAAGAAGACGCCGCAGATGAAGATGCAGGACGAGAACACCGGAGGAAGAACCAGAAGAACCAGAAGAAGAAGAAGATGGGGGAAGAAACCGAAGGAAGATAGAAGATAGACGATAGAAGATAGGAGATAGAAGAAAGAAGAAAGAAGAAGCATTTAAATAAAGGAATTGTCAAAAACTGTCTCTTGTCATTTTCAACATTTTGGACAGTTTTTTTGTGAAATGGTAGGAGTATTTTTGTACCCCCTTACCATTTCACACAGGGGGGAGGGCTGGGATCTGAGGGTGCCCTTGTTAAAGGGGGCTTCCAGATTCTGATAAGCCCCCCGCCCGCAAACCCACACAACCACTGGGCAAGGGTTGTGGGGATGAGGCCCTTGTCCCCATCAACATGGGGACAAGGCGTTTTGGGAGACTACCCCAAAGCACCCTCCCAATGTTGAGGGCATGTGGCCTGGTACGGTTCAGGGGGGGCGCTCTCTCATCCTCCCTCTTTTCCTGCGGCCTGCCAGGTTGCGTGCTCAGATAAGGGTCTGGTATGGATTTTTGGGGGGACCCCACACCATTTTTCTTTTTAATTTTGGCGCAGGGTTCCCCTTAAAATCCATACCAGACCTGAAGGGTCTGGTATAGATTTTGAGGGGGACCCCATGCCATTTTTTTTTTCATTTTGGCCAGGTTCCCCTTAATATCCATACCAGACCTGAAGGGCCTGGTATGGAATTTAGGGGGACCCCCCACGTCTTTTTTTTTTTTTAATTTTGGTTTGGGGTTCCCCTGTGGGGAATTTCCATGCCGTGTTTATCAATGAACTTTTATGTTGCCCCTTATGCGCCCCTTTACAGGCATACTATAGACACCCCCCAGGTACGAAATTTAAAGGAATATTACACTTTTATTGTTTCACTTTAAGCATTATTAAAATCACTGCTCCCAAAAAAACGGCCGTTTTTAAAACTTTTTTTTGCATTGATCCATGTCCACTGGGGCAGGACCCAGGTCCCCAAACACTTTTTATGACAATAACTTGCATATAAGCCTTTAAAATTAGCACTTTTGATTATTCATGTTCGTATCCAATAGACTTTAACGGTGTTGGCGTGTTCAAACAAAATTTTTGCCTGTTCGCAAGTTCTGGTGCGAACCGAACAGGGGGGTGTTCGGATCATCCCTAATCCGGATATATAGCTACATATATCCACTGTTCTTCTCAGACATGTGTACAGTCTTCCTGTTATTGCTTTGGTTGTATGTAATGCCATCATTTTATCATATATAAAGTTACACTTCACCTGCTGGTATGTCTGCATATCTTTACTCTTAGAAATCTTTGCTGGCTGTATTAGTACTACTGCTGTCAGTTATTCTGGGTGAGTTACTAGTTACTGTTATAGTGTGGAGAGAGCAACTTCATATGACCCCCCCACCCTATAACAGGGCTACAGTTATTTAAAGGAATGCACACAAACATGTTGTTGCTTGTTTATTTTTAAAGAAACACACACAGACAATTAGCTTTTTTTCATCATTTTGCTTTATTAGTCTCACGTTTTTAATTTCTTTATTGTAGTTTATGACACTTGTTCACATATTTATAAGGAACATTAATATTCAGTACTGTGCGGCACTATTGTATATATTGTGTATTGCTTGCATCTTATGGGAATAAATAAGTGTGAGCAGCAGTAACTTAAGCCATAGTTCTTTTGGGAGAACCTATTGTCAGACCCATATGAGTAATTGTTCTCTGAATAGTTTAGTTTTAAAATAGCACTTTAAGGTGTACACATGTGTTGGTAGAGGTTCGGGCTGAAGTTTTGCCTGTCTTATGTACTACAATTTATTTTTAGCCTCTCTTTATGACCCTTGATCCTGGAGGAAGATACATCAGGGATCTGTGAACTTCAAAGAAGTTCTCATGCTAAACCCAAAGCCCATTGAAATCAATGGTAGCCAAATTTGTTAAATTAAAAATGCTAATTGTATAGGCTAATAGGCAAAGGTGTATAAAAAAATAGTCTAGGGGGATTGGCACTCCCCTGGGGAACATGTACAAATGGAAAAAAAAAATTGGCAAGGAGCAGTGATTTGTTAAATGTTAAAAGTGAAACATTAAAAGCAATAAACATTCAAATGTCCTATTTCTTTATTTAACATGACTGGATATTGTCCTAACCCTGCCTGTGAAGTGGCACATCTCTGTGATGTACAGAAAGTGTAGCAGCAGCATTGACACTTACCAACGAAAGAGGTTTTAAAATACCTGCAAATGACAAATCATTGATAGCTTCTTTGTTTTAAAAAAGCAACAGCACACAAATCCCCCTCCAAGGGCCTGCTATGTATTTTGTCAGACATTTGGGAATGAACTGGGTGCTGTTTTTTGGCAATGAATGTCATTTGTGGGCAGTTTAAATGGTATAATTTTTTTCTTTGTAAATGTAATTTTTGCTGTAGCATATCCTACAACAAGAATGAAAAAGAAAGAATCTCCTTTTAGTCTAGTATCAATTTTAAGGGGGTACCCAAAAATAAAATGAAAAAATCCATGAGGTCCCCTAAAAATACATGCTGGACCCTTAATCCCAGCATGCAGCCTGCCTGGCCAGGAAAGGAGTGGGTATGAGCTGTCATCAGCTACAGTATCTCACAAAAGTGAGTACACCCCTCACATTTTTGTAAATATTTTATTATATTTTTTCACGTGACAACACTGAAGAAATGACACTTTGCTACAATGTAAAGTAGTGAGTGTACAGCTTGTATAACAGTGTAAATTTGCTGTCCCCGCAAAATAACTCAACACACAACCATTAACCACTTGACCACTGGGCACTTAAGCCCCCTTAATAACCAGACCAATTTTCAGCTTTCGGTGCTCTCATATTTTGAATGACAATTACTCAGTCATGCAACACTGTACCTATATGAAATTTTTGTCCTTTTTTCACACAAATAGAGCTTTCTTTTGGTGATATTTAACCACTTCAATACAGGGCACTTAGACACCTTCCTGCCCAGACCAATTTTCAGCTTTCAGCGCTGTCGCAGTTTGAATGACAATTGCGCGGTCATCCATCACTGTACCCAAACTTAATTTTTATCATTTTGTTCCCACAAATAGAGCTTTCTTTTGGTGGTATTTGATCACCTCTGCGGTTTTTATTTTTTGCTAAACAAATAAAAAAAGACCGAAAATTTTGAAAAAAATAAAAGTTTTGCTTTTGTTTCTGTTAAAAATAATTGTAAATAAGTAAGTTTTCTCTTTCACTGAGGTGGCACCAATGAGCAGGCACTGACGGCACTGACGATGGGCACTGAAATGCGGCACTGATGGGCACTGGTAGGCGGCACTGATGGGTGGCACTCATATGCAGCACTGATGGGCATTGATAGGCGGCACTGATGGGCACTGATGGGTGGCACTGGGTGGCACTGGTTGGCACTGATGGGCACTGATGGGCGACACTGATAGGCAATGAAAGGCGGCACTGCTGGGCACTGCTAGGCACTGATAGGGTGGCACTGATAGGCGGCACTGCTGGGCACTGATAGGCGGCACTGCTAGGCACTGATATGTGGCACTGATGGGCACTGATACGCGGCACTAAAATGAGGCACTGATGGGCATCCTTAGTGGCACTGGCAGTGGTAGGCACAGCGGCTAGATATTCCTGATCACGTCATATGACGTCCGATCAGGAATATCAAACCACTTTGCCGCCGTCATTCTGTAATAGGGCGGGCGGCAAGTGGTTAATCACCGCTGGGTTTTTTTATTTTTTGCGCTATAAAAGAAAATTTGGTAAAAAAAAGAATTTTTCTTTGTTTCGGTCATAAAATTTAGGAAATTAGTAATTTTTCTTCATAAATTTTGGCCAAAATTTATACTGCTACATATCTTTGGTAAAAATAAGTACAAATTGGTATATATTATTTGGTCTTTGTGAAAGTTATAGAGTCCAAAAGCTATGGTGCCAATATCTGAAAATTGATCACACCTGAATTACTGACAGCGTGTCTCATTCCTTGAGACCCTAACATGCCAGAAAAGTACAAATACCCCCCAAATGACCCCTTTTTGGAAAGAAGACATTCCAAGGTATTTAGAAAGATGCATGATGAGTTTTTTGAAGTTGTCATTTTTTCCCACAATTCTTTGCAAAATCAAGATTTTTTTTTCTTTTTTTTGTTCACAAAATTGTCATATTAGCAGGTTATTTCTAACACACCGCATATGCATACCACAAATTACATCCCAAAACACATTCTGCTATTACTCCTGATTACGGCGATACCACATGTGTGAGACTTTTACACAGCGTGGCCACATACAGAGACCAAACATGCAGGGAGCACCTTCAGGCGTTCTAGAGCACCCAGGCCAATTCTGACATTTCTCTCCTACATGTAAAAATCATCATTTATTTGCTGGAAAATTACATAGAACCCCAAAACATTATATATATATATATATATATATATATATATATATATATATATATATATATATATATATATATATATATATATATATATTTATTTTTTTTAGCAAAGACACTAGAGAATACAATGGCGGTCGTTGCAACTTTTTATCTCGCACGGTATTTGCGCAGCAATTTTTGGAACTTTTTTTTGGAAAAGAAACAGTTTCATGTTAAAAAAAACAAAACAGTAAAGTTAGCCCAATGTTTTTGCATAATGTGAAAGATGAAGTTATGCCGAGTAAATAGATACCTAACATATACGCCTCTGAATTAGGCAATATTTCTTTGTACAGTGCACATCTTTTCTCCATGTTTACATTTTGCAAACATTCTATGTGACATCTGAACATTATTGTAACCAAAATAAAATGTGATTGTTTTAACAGAAATATAACTATTTTTTAATTAAGGCTTGAATCTCAAATGTTTCAGAGATAAAAAATGTGTTGCTCCAAAGAAACCTCCTGTGGTAAATGAGAAAAGGTGGATAAAAATGGAAAGTTAAAGATGAATTCCAGTTGTGGTATATTTTTACATAGTTACATTTGTCCATTTTGGATCAATGTAATTACAGTATCTCACAAAAGTGAGTACACCCCTCACATTTTTGTAAATATTTTATTATATCTTTTCATGTGACAACACTGAAGAAATTATACTTTGCTACAATGTAAAGTAGTGAGTGTACAGCTTGTATAACAGCGTAAATTTGCTGTCCCCTCAAAATAACACAACACACAGCCATTAATGTGAGGGGTGTACTCACTTTTGTGAGATATTGTATGTATTTACCATACCTGGCCAAAGCCCCTAGAAGCTTGAAATCTTTGACGTAGACACTGCTGAGCAGCTAGCCTGATGCATTGTGACTACAAGGGGTTGACTGGTCGTTAGCTCTTAGCTCATAACTGAGGACTAAGATAAGAGGGCCAAGCTTGTTAAGAGCTGCATTCTACAAGTGAAACAATATTATTGTTATTACCAGTGGTGGCTGGTGCTCTATTTTTCTGGGTGGGGGGCAGCAAGCAAACCAATACATTCCCCCTCCCCCATTTGTTCAGTCGGTCAGTCGGTCAAACCCTCCCATCACTCGGTGGAATCCCCCATCACTCGCCCCTCCAAACATCAGCCCCACACTTACCCCATTCAGGCCGTGGGCAGCTTTGGCGGATTCCCCCTGAGTCTCCTCCTTGGCACTTCCCCCCTGCTTCCTGCCAATACGATCGCTTCTCATCTCAGCCAATCAGGTCTTCGCTATTGTCACACAACTACTGCTCTGCGCCCCTGAGCCCACCCTTTTTTGAAGCCAATTAGAGTCTCAGGCTTTAATCACGTGATTTAAAAAAAATCATTGAAATCCATGCGTCTGGTGCCTTGCATGTAGATTAAGGGCCAGGCGCATGGATTAGGGGGGTGGCGCCCCTGCGCCCCTAATGGTGCGGCCACCACTAGTTATTACCATATAAAAGGCTCATGTAAAATTTTGTGGGGATGAGCATTAACACTCGTTTAACCAGTTCCGGACCAGCCGCCGCAGTTATACTGTGGCAGGTTGGCCCGGCTGCTCGAAATCCCGTAGCTATACGTTCTGCACGTGACATGAAATCTGACCTGGACCTGGTGATTAGTCCTGATGAATGAGATCCTTCCCCTGTCTATGTAACTGTAAACCCTGACAGGGGAAGTGATGTCATCTCTCCTTGTGTCTGTCTTTTCCGTTCCGGACCGAGAGGAGAGAGCATCAAACAGTGAGTTGCACAACACTACACTGACACCAGGTCACATAGGCACACAATTTCACCCCCGATCACCCCCCCCCAGTTAACCCCTTCACCACCCATCACTGTGTCACCCAGTACAGCAATCAGATTTCTTTTTTATCGCTGTACTAGTGTCATTAGTGACAAAAATCAGTGTTAGGGTAATTAGTCTTAGGCCCAGATAGGTCTAGGGACCCCCTAACCCCCCCAATAAAGGTTTAACCCCTTGATTACCCCTGTCACCTGTGATCACAGTATAAGTGTCACAAGTGACGCAATTTAGCTAGTTATTTTTTTATAGCGTTAGGGCACCCGCCGTATTTTACCCAATAAAGGTTTAACCCCCGATCACCCAACCGGTGATAAAAGTTAGTTTTTAGCATCATATAGGGTCTGCATCGCCCCAGGCAGTGTCAGATTAGTGGCAGTACCGCTAACTCCCACGTACGCACCATACGCCTCACTTAGTAGTATAGTGTCTAAACGGATCGAGATCAGATATATACTTGCGTCCCCAGCAGTTTAGGGTTTCCAAAAATGCAGTGTTAGCAGGATCAGCCCAGATACCTGCAAGCACCTGCATTTAGCCCCTCCGCCCAGCCCGATCACTGTCACTTACAAAACACAAAACACATAACTGCAGCATTCGCAGAGTCAGGCTTGATCCCTGCAAATGCTAACAGTTTTTTGGTAGCATTTGAATCAGTCGCTAACAGTCAGGAGCTTTTTTACCTGTGAGTCTCACTAGTGTACCAGTAAATTTAGAGCCCTAAATGGCAAATTGAAGGTACACTAGTGAAGAGGCCTACACGTTTCTGAGCATGACAGTGAAGAGGAAGTCACTCATCTGTCAGCTTCAGGCTCAGAATATGAACCTGTAGACAGAAGCGGCACCCTGACAGGTAGCTCTGATGACGGAGTTGTGGTTCCTGCCAAGGTCAGGCGTACCAGACCCCGATCTTCTTCTGCTGTCGTTGAGGTGCAAGAACCGCAGGGCTTAGGGTATAGAGCAGAGAGCCAGTACTAGCACCACTTTTCCTTCTGGTGAACTGACAAGAACCAGCGGCCTAGTACATCCTGGTCGTACATCCAGCACTGCAGTAACACTTGGTGACGTGGCGAGTCCCATAAGTGCAGTTCAGGCTGGTGGCAAGCATGAGTAGTGTCCCGCTGCCAAGAAGAAGAAGATAAACACAGGCCCGTCGAGCCCATAGTGCCCTTCCGGCTGCATTCGCTAATCCTAATTGGGAACCCACCACTTCTGCAGCACCTGTACTTCCCCCATTCACTGGCCAACCTGGAATTCAGGTGGAAACAGTTGATTTTACGTCACTTGATTTTTATTCGCTGTTTTTCACTGAAGATCTCTATAGATCTATTGTGGACCAAAGCAATTTGCATGCTGGTCAATTCATTGCCGCTAATCCCCAGCTGACCCTTGCCAGATATTGGAGACCAATTACGGTCTCCGAATGGTCCTATCCCTCCTCATGGGTGTAACTAAAAAGAGTGAGTTGCGGTCATATTGGTCCACTGATCCAATTCACCATACGCCCATGTTCTCTGCCTCCATGACCAGGACGCAATATGAGCAGGTCTTGCGGTTCATGCATTTCAATGATAATGAACTCTGTCATCCTTGGGGTGACCCTGGATTTGATCAGCTCTACAAAATTCAGCCCCTCGTAAACCACTTCAACCAACGTTTTGCAGCTTTGTTTACTCCCGATCAAGTTGTCTGCGTTGATGAGTCCTCGATTAAGTTTTCTGGCTGCTTGTCTATCAAACAGTATCTTCCCAGCAAGCGTGCCAGATATGGGGTCAAGATGTATAAGCTCTGTGACAGGGCCACAGGCTATACATGTAGTTTTATGGTTTACGAAGTAAAAAATAGTCACGTAGAGCTGGAGACCTGCCCAGACTACATAGGGAGCGCTGGTAAGATAGTGTGGGACTTGGTGTCACCCTTATTCGGAAAGGGGTACCACTTGTACATGGACAATTATTACACAAGCATGCCACTTTTTAGTCACCTTTTTGATTGTGGAATTGGCGCATGTGGCACCATGCGATCTAATCGCCAGAGCTTCCCCAATTGCTTGTAGAATCCTGACTTAGACGGGGGAGAGAGCCTGCTTGAAGTGTAATAATTTGTTAGCAGTGAAGTGGAGGGATTTACAGAATGTTTTCGTTTTGTTTTCCTCGCTTCAAGCAGACACGGCAGTCCAAATTCCTACAGCGACTGGTGTTGTGGAGAAACCCCTCTGTGTCCAGGAATACAACCTTAACATGGGAGGGGTGGACCTCAGTGACCAGTTGTTGGCGCCGTACCTAATTGCTCGTAAGGCCAGACGCTGGTACAAAAAAGTGTCTGTTTATTTATTTCAATTGGCTTTGCTGAATGCTTTTGTGCTATACAAAGATTCAGGACGGACTGGATCCTTCCTTAAATTCCAGGAAGAGATCGTCAGAGCCCTTCTGTTTCCAGATGGTGCTCTTGCCTAACTTCCCAACGCAAATGTAGTGAGCCAGCTGCATGACTGGTATTTTCCTTTTGTCCTCCCTGGTACCCCTACCCAAAGAACACCCCAAAGAAGATGTTGTGTCTGAAGCAAACGCGGATTTAGGCATGACACCCGCTTTTATTGTCCCTCCTGTCCTGACCAACCTGGTCTCTGCATTGGTGAATGTTTCAAATGCTACCACACACTAGTTGAGTATTAGCGTAGGGTACAGCACCACACAGTCATAGGCACACTAACACAGGGTCTTGGGGTTTCGAAAGGTGTGATGGCCATCACATTTTGATAGACCCTAATCTGCAACGTTCAGTTTGAAGTTTTTTTTACAGTTTTTATAAAAGTGAAAAAAGTGAAAAAAAAAAATAAAAAAACACATAAAAACACAAAAAAATAAAAATAAAAAGCCAAAAATAGTTGTGGTTGTATTTTCTTCTCTCTCTCTCTCTCTCTCTCTCTCTCTTATGTTCGCTCTCTAATGTCCGCTCTACTGTTCGCACATTATTGTTCTATATCTATCGTTCTCTCTCTCTTTTATTTTTGCTATGTTTTGTTGTATTTGCTTTTGCAGGTATGGTATGTTATACTATAATGCTTGGTTTATTGTTAACTAGGGATGAGCCGAACACCCCCGGTTCGGTTTGCACCAGAACCTGCGAACGGACCGAAAGTTCACGCGAACTTTAGAACCCCATTCAAGTCTATGGGACTCGAACGTTTGAAATCAAAAGTACTAATTTTAAAGGCTAATATGCATGGTATTGTCCTAAAAATGGTTTGAGGACCCGGGTCCTGCCCCAGGGGACATGTATCAATGCAAAAAAAAGTTTTAAAAACGGCCGTTTTTTCGGGAGCAGTGATTTTAATGATGCTTAAAGTGAAAAAAAAGTGAAATATTCCTTTAAATATCGTACCTGGGGGGTGTCTATAGTATGCCTGTAAAGTGGCACATGTTTCCCGTGCTTAGAACAGTCCCTGCACAAAATGACATTTTTAAAGGAATAAAAGTCATTTAAAACTGCTTGCGGCTTTAATGTAATGTCGGGTCCCGGCAATATGGATGAAAATCAGTGAGACAAACGGCATGGGTACCCCCCCAGTCCATTACCAGGCCCTTTGGGTCTTATATGGATATTAAGGGGAACCCCGCACCCAAATTAAAAAAAGGAAAGGCGTGGGGCCCCCAGGCCCTATAAACTCTGAACAGCAGTATACAGGCGGTGCAAACAAGACAGGGACTGTAGGTTGGTGCCATTGTCGCAAACCACCATACCTGCCTTAAGCTGGCATGGCGTCAATCACCTCTGAACCTGCCCCTGCAGAGCTGACAGAATCTCTGCCCCAGTGTGGCTACTGTCCCCCAAGCTCACCAGCTCAAGCACCGCATGGCATCTTTTTGCCTGCGTGCTAGCATAGCCCCTTGAACGCCTACGGAGCACCGCTGGTTACAAGGAAAAATCAGCACAGAAGAGGCCATGGAGGAAGAAGAAGAGGAGGGGTGGAGGAGAGAGGTGTGGCAGAATCACCACTAGTAGAATTTTGGAGGCGTGGTGGCGGAACAACCTCCAACACTACTGCACCCTGTCCTGCATGCTTCCCAGCTGCCAGAAGAGTCACCCAGTGTGCGGTGAAAGATAGGTAACGTCCCTGTCCTTGCCTACTGGACCATGAGTCAGCGGTAATATGCACCTTACTGCTGACTGCCCTGTCAAGCGAGGCCAAGACATTGGTTTCCACGTGCCGGTAGAGAGCTGGAATCGCCTTCAGTGAGAAAAAGTGGTGTTTCGGAACCTGCTACTGAGGAACCGCACATTCCACAAACTCACAGAAGGGGGAACAGTCTACCAACTGAAAAGGCAGCAGTTGAAGTGCTAGCAATTTAGCCAAGCTAGCATTGAGCCGCTGGCCATGTGGATGGCTGGGAGAGAACTTCTTTCGGCGGTGCAGCAGCTGGGGCAGGGAAATTTGCCTGGTACAATCTGACATCGGTGTACCAATAGCAGATTTCCCCCAAGTACTTGGCTGTGACACACCTAATTCTACACCTTCATTCCTCTCAGTGTAGGTCTCAGCGAGGACTGAAGGTATAGTGGGGTTTGAGATCCCAGCTGATGAGGAGCAAGGAGAGGTCCTCTTTGTTCTTTGGTGTGGGTCTTTTAGATACACTTGCCAACAAACTGCATGGCAGGTCGACATATGTCTGATCAAGCATGTGGTGCCCAAGCGGGTGATGTTTTGGTCACACGAGATACGCTTGAGACATATGTTGCAAATAGCAGTGGTGGGATCTGATGCACTCGCCCACACCAAAGAACTTTTGGAATAACATGCAGAGACAGCAGCACCCTGCACATGCGGAGCTCTGCAGTGTGATGCAGTCAGTGTGCTGCCCTTAAATTGGCCCCTGGAGGGCATCCTGCCTCGTTGGTGATGTGCCTCCTCCTCCACTCTCCTATCAGGCACCCACGTGGAGTCAGTGACCTCATCATCCCTTCCCTCCTCATCACTGGAGCAAAGCTGGCAGTATGCTGCAGCTGGGGGAACATGAC